>NW_025813734.1:344961-349375 GCF_021917145.1 Hypomesus transpacificus | reverse complement strand
TTTTCTGAACATCGCACTGCCTCCACAGCGGACCAAGGGGTGTAGCCACACCATCTCATCTTGTCCAAGATGAATGTTATAATTCTGTGACCGTGAACCCTTGTATTTTGGTTCGGGCACTTTCTATGGTGAGTGAATACCATGCAATGGTTTCTGGTCACAGTGACGCTCTTCCAATTGTAAAACTCCTGTGCCCATCCGAGTTTTAACTCGTTGTTATTTTCCCCAAGTTTCTTCCGTTCTTTGATCCAGTCCGAACGAAGGATTACGTGGAGTATTGGTGCGAGCATGGCGTCGCAGGCAAACGGTCCAAACAGTTCTATAGCTTCGCTTATGTTATTTTTCTTCAACAGCCACTTGTTTGCCAGATACAGCAACCCATCGTCATTTTTTTGTTCAATTACTATTTTGTTCAGTTCTGGCAAATGCATGCATAGCATCCCAGCAAGCTTCAATCTCGAGACCGACTTTACACACACTGACATTTCTGATAGCCATGTGCCATTAGGGGAGACATCCCGCATGTGTATCGCACCTTGGAGAGCTATAATGTTTCGATCTCGATTTAGAAAGCGCAGCATGGTTTCCGACCTGGTAAATTGAATATCTGTCCAAATTGACTCGTCGTTCATATCCAACGCTTCTATATGAGTTGACATACACTCGGATAGCGCTACATCAAGGGGGATAATAGGTGTACTGCAGTTGGGGGTATAATTTAGACATATCGCCTCTTTCTGGATCGGGTAATTGTAGCAAAGTGCACATGACTCATAATCGTATTCTTCGTGATTATCATCCACCTTTGTATATAACAAGTAATCGCAATTGGAATCCATAGCGTAGACACATTATCCACAATATGTGTGCACTATATTAGTAGCTGCACACTCCATATATTACCAGATAAAAGGCAAGATTGGTCAGCGCAGAGGCTTCAGCTCTGATAACCGACACTGAGTCATGGAATCTCTGAGCTGGGATTGAGTCTGATCCACCTGTAGCTGGAGACAGCCCTCATTCATCGTTAGCTTTCTTACTTGTGAAACCAACATAGACCTCTCGTAGAGTAAAGTTTTCACTGACATCTCCCCCACCCCGACAAGAGCCTCCAACACTGTGAGATCACTGCGAATCTCAAAATACAAGTCGGTCATGTGTGCATCCCAAGTGCACTTCTGCAAAGTACAGTCTAGTTGATTACGAATGTCCTCTATTGCTGCATTGATCACCCCTTTGCGTTTGTCAAAATCCGTAGGTGCTGAGGATAAATTGATGTTTATGATCTTCAGCGCATCAGCGCAAGCTTTCCCTACAACCCTAGGGGTGACATACCCAACCTTGTGTAGCATGCGAGCGACGTAGGCTTTTGCCTCAGACCAAGGCTCGCCGTGACTTAAACCCGGCCTGTCGCAAGTCAAGGTTATGAATTCCATCACAGTGATATCTCCTGACACTTTGGAACGCATATCTATCCACATCTCCATATATCGAACGTAGAGATTAATGTAGTGATGGAGGATAATCCTGAGCGTCTCACTGTCCGTATTGCATGTGTTTAAGGCATCGTGAATCGAAACGATGGTGTGATCACACTTAGCATCTTTCGTATCAGTTTGTTTTTGGACAGCTTCCCTCACTTGTTTCTTTGCTGCCAGACGAACCATCTCCTGCACGAGGTTGTTGCGCCCTAATGCAGCCTGTACCATGTAGTGGAGATGATCATCACTTGAATCGATTCTAAGTTCGGGATAACGCTCCAGGACTTTATTGAAACCAGTCATAAGCTCAGATACCGTACTGGTGTAACTGCTCAAGACACGTCTGTAGTTCTCAGCTGCAGACTTGCAATGTCTATCGTATGCCTCACATCGCATGCATTTACCATGATGGCCTTGTACTGGTGTCTTATCACCATCTATATCTCCGTCCATCCATGTTTGGGATATCCGTAATGGAAGGCTACTCTGGTCATCTCTGGAATGTCTAATGTCTTCGTGTTGGTAATAATAATCATTATCGTCATCGTCGTAATCGTCAAGATGAAGTATTGACATACTCTCTTCGCTGTCACTGGTTTCAAAATGTATGACTTTAAGTGGAGGTTTAGGTGTCTCATCAGATGAATCCTCTGAACTCATACTGATGTCATGAAGATTGTGAGAACTTTTCCTTTCCCATTCAACCGAACTCTCTCTCATTGATTCCGAGATGCTCCCTTTGAAAGATTGTACGTGACAAGCTCGGTCTTCGTTATCAAATGCCATCACATCATCGTTTAATCCTTTGTCGTATTCCAAGAATATATTTTCAATCACTTTCCTCAGAGTAGACGACAAGGAAAGAGAATGATCAAACGCGGAGTCTCTCTTCCAGAGAGAAAGGGGGTCTGTGAGGTTGGCCATAGTCTCGATAAAAGCCTGCTACTTTGTCAGGAACGAAACCCTCACTTGACTATCGCGTCAAACTGCTATAACCTGCAAGCGCTTCGCATGTGTGATAAATACATCTTTTACATCTACACTTGCCTCAAATGGGGAAAGTTCCATCTCAGTGAGGATGAACGATCGTCCTTATTTGGACACCGCTGTGATGTATTCGCACAATTAGATCCGAAATGGTTAGTGAAGTTCGTAGTGAGGTGTAGGGTGATTTACCAAGAGAAACTGAAAAGTTACCTTTCTTTCTCACCCCTCAGGATATCAAATGAAGTATGCAGAGTGAGGACAGACAATGCCACTTTCACAACGGTCGATGGCAGAGGTTGTGTGGTGCAAATTGAACATTTCCTAGACCCCTCTCTACCTAGGAAATTGTCAGTTGGAGATGAAGCATTTGCAATTTTTCAGGACACACTATCCGTCTTCTCTGACATGGCTTTCAGATTACAAGTAGGTGGAAAACGAAGGTCTCTTTCACTGGCGATCTGTCGAGTTTCGGACTCCCATGACAACCTGGCCGATTTATGTTTGAAATGCAAGACATCTTACACCGTCAAGGAGCTCGACATTCGAGGCTCGAAGGTGAGTTTGGGTTTCATCTACACGACTGACGGTTTATCACTTTACAGATTGGTCACCTCGTGGAAGACAGATATATGTTTGACATTTGACGCAGGTTGTCGAGCTGAGATAGTCCGCACACTGTGCGCTTTGGTCATGGGTGACTGCAAGTTGGGAGTGGACTTCAAACTGAAATGTGTTCTACCCGATGTAGGCAAAGGCTTAGATCTGAGAGAACTGGACCCTCTGGAGCTGGGCTCTGTGGTGGGAGATATCCCCGTCCCACCGGAGATTAAGCATGGTCATCTTGGGAATGAAGACTCCGACATCCTCAGCGGATGTGACAGCGAAGGCTTAGTGTCTCTTGGAGACATGAAAAGGGTCCCCTCAGGGTTCTCAATTCTTACCGAGAACAAGAATGTGATAGTCTTGCGACATATATTAAGAGACGCTGTGGTAATTGTACCCAAAAGTAGGGCTTGTATACAAAATGACTTCCAGGGGGCTTTTAATCTGCAGGATAGTGAGACAACGCCTCCGACTGGGTATATAACCGAATGGTTCCCCTGTGGTTACTCTCTTTTTAGAGTCGAGAGGGGTCTCCCCGGCGTCCCTCCTACCGTGATATGCTGCAATGCCAACGGAGATGAGGAAGACGAATACCCACGAAAAGACATTTCGGCGGACCAAGTGCCCACGCTGCACGTTACCAAAAGCTCCAAATATCACAGGGTCCTTCCGAGAGGCTTTAGGTCAAGCAGTCACCTATTTAGTCAATCAGTATGCCTGCTACCTGGGAGAATGGAAATTGTAGCTCCGTCGACGCTAAGTTTCCCAGGGTGTGTTGCAATCATTTATGCCTTCTATGTCTTTAAATGGCTAAGCAAAGAGGACTCTGATGTTGATAAGACCCCTCTCCGGCTTTCGTTCATGACAACCCTGAAACTGAGAGAGGCTCAGGCTATGATGCTGTCTTATCTGTGTCTGACTGAATCATTTGTCACGTTAGATAAGAGCTGTTTCAGGCTGACGGTAAAATCCCATTCTGTTCTAACAGAACTCAGAAAGATCATCTCCGCCAATCCGAAAGTGCATCCAGGCCTCGCAGCCTTGGATTTTTCAACCGGAGAGAAGGTAATGTACGAGGAGCTGGAAGATGAGATAGTGGGAATCCGAGAGGGTTTAGTCAGTGAGGAGAGAGAGGAGACAGACTGCGCCGCTTCGAATGCGCAAGAGCCTGAATGTGACGGATGGACGGGTGGTAAGAGGGTTGACCGGGCAGGACGCGAGGGTCGTGGTTCGGATTGCGTATCAGACGACACGTTCGAAGAAGATCTAATCATAGCGAATGTGTCAAAATTTGTCCGAACTGTTGACGGACAGGGAACTGGACATATGGTCCTATTTGGCAG
>NW_025813733.1:258163-354571 GCF_021917145.1 Hypomesus transpacificus | reverse complement strand
GAAATACCCATCTGTGCTCGATTGATCTTGTCTGGCACAGTAGGACTAGTGGGCTTAGTTAACCTTTAACCACAAACTCCAGACAGACCCGAGCAAACGCTCACAGCTCAATACTCTATCTGCCAGAAATTATACATTTTGATTGTTGTGTGTATGAATCTTTTGTTCTTATATTATGAATGTTGTTATATAAATTCTATATTATATGTATACATATATTTATTTGGATATATATTATAATCCTGTTACCGTCAGCTCTTCGTCTGACCTGGGCTCCAAGGCCCGGGTGTCAGAATGCTCCGTCCCCGACATGACCCAGTCCAACCCCTACCCCCCCCTCTCCAGAGGCACCCTGCCCTGCAGCAACGCACACCAGCCCATACCCAACTACTCAGGTCAGGGGGAGTGGGGGGTGTGAGGGGGGAGTGGGGGGTGTGAGGGGGGGGAGTGGGGGGGGTGAGGGGGGAGTGGGGGGTGTGAGGGGGGGGAGTGGGGGGGGTGAGGGGGGAGTGGGGGGTGTGTGTGAGGGGGGAGTGGGGGGGTGTGTGAGGGGGGAGGGGGGGGGGGGGTGAGGGGGGGGTGGGGGGGTGTGAGGGGGAGTGGAGGGGTGTGTGAGGGGGGAGTGGAGGTGTGTGTGAGGGGGGAGTGGGGGGGAGCTGGGGTGTGTGTGAGGGGGAGTGGGTGTGAGGCAGGGGTGTCCAATCCTGGTCCTCAAAGGCCACTGTCCTGTATGTTTTAGATGTTTCCCTGCTCCAGCACACCTGATTCAAATGAATGGTCATTACCTGGCTTCCACAGAGCTTGATAACGACCCATTCATTTGAAACAGGTGTGCTGGAGCAGGGAAACATCTAAAACATGCAGGACAGTCGCCCTCGAGGACCAGGATTGGACACCCCTGGTGTGAGGCTACCTCCAGAGACAAGCTACCTGGACAGAGACAGTAACCCTCTCCTCTCCCACGGCCGACAGGTAACCCCATGACAGCCGTGTATGCCATCCCAGCCTCCAGGCCTGGTTACCCGGACTACCTGGTGTCCTCGCCCTCCTCGCCCCCTTCCTCCTACCACAGCCCCTCCTGGATGTCCTACCCCCCCGAGCCTGACGAGGTGCCCCCCCCACAGTGGGCTGACTCCGTAAGACACACACACACACACACACACTAGGGGAAGCACCATCCTGCTCCAGGTTTAAGGGTTAGGGTCCAGAGGCAGGTAGTTGATCTGAAGTTCCTCTATTTAAATCACTTAGGCAGACTAACAAGGGCATGCTCTACTACACTATGCACTATGTGTATGTCCCTTTGGATAAAAGCTTCTGCTAAATTAATACAATTGTAATTAAAAATTGAAATGTTAAGACGCCATGAGTCACAGATCTCAGTGTATTTCATAATGCATGTTTTGATCAATAACCAGTTTCTGAAGATCAATGTCTATCCAGCTCCTTGTATTGTGACCTAATGTTGCAGCTATTTTAGATCCAACTCAGGGACAGTGACCTGAAAGAGTTCAGAATGACCCTTGAACCTTTGAACAGGATGGAGGGGAAGGGAGACAAGGGGGTAACCTTCAATTATGCACCAGTCTCTCTCTCCCTGTCTCTCTCTCTCCCAGTCTCTCTCTGTCAACCAGTCTCTCTCTCTCTCCCAGTCTCTCTCTCTCCCTGTCTCTATCTCTCCCTGTCTCTCTCTGTCAACCAGTCTCTCTCTCTCTCCCAGTCTCTCTCTCTCCCTGTCTCTCTCTCTCCCAGTCTCTCTCTCTCCCTGTCTCTCTCTCTCCCTGTCTCTCTCTGTCTACCAGTCTCTCTCTCTCTCCCTGTCTCTCTCTCTCTCTACCTTACCCTGTCTCTCTCTCTCCCTGTCTCTCTCTGTCTACCAGTATCTTTCTCTCCCTGTCTCTCTCTCTCTCTCTCTCCCTGTCTCTCTCTCTCCCTGTCTCTCTCTCTCCCAGTCTCTCTCTCTCCCTGTCTCTCTCTGTCAACCAGTCTCTCTCTCTCTCCCTGTCTCTCTCTCTCTCTACCTTACCCTGTCTCTCTCTCTCCCTGTCTCTCTCTGTCTACCAGTATCTTTCTCTCCCTGTCTCTCTCTCTCTCTCTCTCTCTCTCTCTCTCTCTCTCTCTCTCTCTCTCTCTCCCTGTCTCACTCTCCGTCTCTCTCTCTCCCTGTCTCTCTCTGTCTACCAGTCTCTCTCTCTCCCTGTCTCTCTTCCTCTCCTTCTCTTTCTCTCCCTCCCTCTCTCTGTCTACCAGTCTCTCTCTCCCTGTCTCTCTCTCTCCCTGTCTCTCTCTGTCTACCAGTCTCTCTTCCTGTCTCTCTACCTCTCCCTGTCTCTCGACCTCTCCCTGTCTCTCTCTCTCCCTGTCTCTCTACCTCTCCCTGTCTCTCTCTCCTTCTACTTCTCCTTGTCTCTCTCTGACACCAGTCAGGTTCCATTCTCCCTCTGTTATTGCCCTTGTGACCCCCCCCCCCCCCCTCCACCCCTCCTCTGCACTGGACTGCTTGTCTGTATGGAATGACGTTTGTTTCCCTGTCTGTCTGCCTGTTTCAACCAGGTGCCTTCACATTCTGGCTTTTTACAGAACCAGTGTCATTTAGAAACCATTTGCTGAACTGAGTTAATGGCTGGGTGTTAAGTGGACACAGCAAACCACTGGGGTAGTTGAGCACATTTCCTAAATGAACACTTCCTTCTTTTTGTGATTTTTTTTTTCTTTCTTCATTTCCAGTCTTGTTGGTCGTTGTCCACCCAGACAGTCATGCACATTTCACGTCCAGTTTGGAAAGTAAACCATGGCGGACTGTAAGCAGTGTTTGAATGACCAGCCCATCCTACATGCAACAGTCACTGACCTTTCAGTTCCTCTTATTTCTGTTCCGTTGTGGTGGGTGTGGTGCTTGTGTGTGGTTGTGTATATTTTCCCTGATCACTAGTTTGAAGATATTTGAGTGCTGGTGCAACAGAGATGACGCTCACTCAGCAGAGGATGCAATAGCTGTTTCTAGAATAACTGACAGTTTGTCTACTGTTGTGTAGTTGAGCAGCAACAACAAAAAAAAAGCAGGTGTTTATTTTCCTGACACCCTCCCCCCCTCTTCTCCCTCCTCCCTCCCCCATCTCCTCACCCCTCTCCTCCCATCTCCCCTCTTCACCCTCCTCCCACCCTCCCCCTCTCTTCCAGGTGCCCCTCCCAGGGTATGTGGAGGCCTTCCCCCACCCCCGCTACCCCCAGGGCACCACCCCCAGGCTGCCCCTACAGTACAGCCAGTCCTCGGAGGCACCCCCTAGCCCAGAGCCCGCTGCTCCCCAGGAGAGGAGGCCTGACCTGGGGGAGCCCATGGACGGATTCTCCCTTGGCAGCCTGTCCACCTCCGCCCTGGTCCTGGCCATCCGGCAGGAAGTGGCCAAGTTGGCAAAGAAGCAAAGCGACATGTTTGAGTTCCAGGTGTGATTCTTGCCTCTTGCGCGCCCCCCCCTGGTGTTTGGGAGGCTGTACTGCATGGTAGTCCTCTCCAACAAGCTCTGACACCAGAGCCCGGGAATCTGAACTGTGCTCCCTGGGCACTTGTATAGTAAGACTGATCGAAGGTTCTTTTAATTCTTCTGTCTTCTTTCTCATTTTTTTTTAAAATGTCCTCTGTCATCCTGGGGCAAGACCACTCTGAGCAACCTGATGCATATTCTGGGATTCTAGAATTACTGAAGAGTAACTTTTCCTTCTCAACTTGTCAATCATTTCAGATCAGTTCTCTGTAGTTTTGTATGCCATTGTTACTTTGTACTGTAGATAAGTCATTAAGACATCTTAAGACCTGCTAGCGTGAAAGATGGCGGATTTTGTCAAGCTGTTGAGTACAATTGATATGGGAGAGAACATGGATCGCGGTGTAATAATAGTTTTCCCTCAGCAGAGACTTTTATCAAAGTGAGAAACAGGGAGGAGATGAGATGCTGTCACCTCTTGGTCTGAAGTCACAGGCTCGACTACTGAGCTATGCCATCTCCAGTGTACATACAAGCATGTCCAGAATATGGATGTCACTTGTCCTTCAGACCAAGCCCATGCAGTGAAAAGAAAGGATTTGTGTTTCTAAACAGAGGCTTGAAAATCATTGTTAGGCTGTATGTTTGAAGAGGTTTGGTCTTGAACACTTATCTTCGTGATGACTCTTCCAACGTTACACGTTCTAAAACGATACGAATGATTAGCGTTTGAAATCGTCGTTAACGGCTAAATCTTAACTTTTAACGTTGAGTAGTGAAATACTGCATAAGTGCACTTTATTCAGTCGAAATACACGAAGTGAGTTAGCAAAGAAACCCGTTGGTGAATATTGAAAGGAAAGGTCTGTCCGTAGATTAGTTTGTTTCGAACGGAATGTAGACACGCGATGTCCTTGCAATGCACGCGATGTCCTTGCAATGGCTTCCTGGGACAAGTCCAGCAGGACGGATAGCTGGGGTTTCCATGACAGCCAGGAGCGCATGAGCAGCAACAAGAAGGCCACTCAGAGAAGTCATCCGTCTCGCCCTTCTCTTCAGCCCTGTTATTAATGCAAATGACTGTTTTGATTTTTTACGAATAGCTTTTTTTTTATCATATAAAAACTGTACATATACAAAGTTGTGTTTGTTGTGTTTGTTCGAGATGCAACGGGGACAGGCAAAAAAACACCACCTGGTGTGTGTGCGTGCGCACGCGCACGTGTAAATACGTGAGTAATGTCGTAATTCCCGACTGTGTCTCTTCCGTCCAGCGTGTCTTGTGCTGCTGGATCAGATAAGGCCCAGGGTTGAGGTTATATCTTACCATGTGCTATACCTCAAAACGTTTCTGTCTCGAACCTGTATAGATGCTGATGAGCTTTGTAAATTAAACATCTTTCACATTATAACGGTGGTTTATTGATCTGAGGACTAGAATGGAGAACGAGATGGCGTGATTTGAAAGTAAAATGCTAAAGATGCTGACCGATGAATTGTTTGCGGGTTGTGGACCAACAATTTTATTCTGTGAAAATAAACAATTACTGATGGATGTCTGTGGGCATAGTCTTTTCATAGTTTGTTGTCAAGCTCATTTTCTTCTTTTTAGCTGTTTGACTTTATCATACTGAACGTTGCTCAGGAAGGCATCTATGAAGGACATGAAGAGAGAAACAAGTTCTTATTAAAACACGTACATTTTAGTGCTCTTTCAACAGAAAACAAATACAAGACATTCATAAGACCTACATCTTACGGTATCAAAGCTGTCTCCCATCAGCGTTACAAGCTCTATCTCTTTGAGTCGGATGTCCAACTCGCAAATATCGTCCTCTTCACTCCAGCGCGCGGAGGGACCCCCGGCACCGGGGCTAAACACCTCCAGTGGCTGGTATTCTTGCGCTGCTAGAATACCGGACCACGAATCAGGACGCACCGTTGCGGGCATCGGATGGACGAAAGTATGTTGTTGTTGTTGCAACTTTAAATGAAGTGTTTCATGGTTGTGTATCAGAGTGGACCAAATATCCGCTGACGCGTTGGAGTTGTCATGAATTGAAGGGAAATATCGGCTCTGATCACTCATTTTCCTGTTTTCCAAGGGAATTCAATTTAATATTGTTTAGGTTTGAATTTTTGACGCACATAGTGATAGAACCACCACAAGAAAGCATGCAACTAAGAACACATGACAGAACAAACTAACACTGTCAACTTAGCTAGTTAGTTATTAAAAGATCCATTCAACACCCTCCCTGTCTCTTTCGCCAACACCCGCACGGGGAGAACACTATCCAATTAAGTTCTGGATCAAACCTCGTGCGTGTCCAGACGTATTTGACTGGGATGGCCCAACTGGGGCACTGACTTACTTCTGCAGGGAATTTAGTGTGCGCACACACACACACACACACACACACACACACACACACACACACACACACACACACACACACACACACACACCTACATAGACACACACACACATACACACACCTACACACACCTACACACACACACACATACTATTTGTTTCCACTACCCATATCTACTTAAATGACTAACACTGTCTTACATTCTTATGTTTAAAGTTGAACACAAAAAAGAAATAGACCTACCAATCACAACACAACAGAGTGGCACCATACAAATATAAATCTTTCATACTTTATTTAAATAAATTGTACTTCCAATAGTAGGCTACATACGAAAGAAAACAATGCAGATTCAAAGCAGTCAAACTCATCTGACTGATAAAGACCATTTTCATTAATTGCTAACTATTATCTTTCAAAAAGCAAATAATAGACTCTGCTGTTCAAGCAGACACTTAGTTAGTCTAGGGGTTTTTATGGTTGTTTGTTGTGTTTTCTATTTAACATTTTCTTATCTTAATTTGTGGTGCTGTATTGCATTTTGTTGTGAAGCATTTTGTGATTTTTATCTTTGAGAGGTGCTAAAAAAATAAACTTACTGACTTACTTATTATTATTATTATTATAACAGGTTGCACAACGTAATACAGATGTTCAAGTCTAGAGAGAACCACCCGGGTCAGACAGTCAAGTTGGTTTGATGATTTGAAGCAGAAACTTTACCAATGACTGTCTTAGGCCAAAGAGCTTTGTAGTTAAAAACGTAAGCGATAACTGTTCTAGGCCAAAATAATATTATAGACATCTTAAAGAAAGTAATTTTCTATTACACCCCTGTGAAAACAAGCTTGGGAAGTTCACATTAAGGTCAGCACTCAGGTTAAGACGTCCTCCAGCCTGATGTATATATAACTGAGATCTCTCTCTACTCCTCACATCAACACCCAGCATCACCTCCATCTCAGAAGAAGACTTCATCCACAGGTGAGTTCTATGACTAGGGTTGACATCTGGACATGTTTTATTTCAACTCTTTGCCAACACCACCACACACACAGATAGACATCAGCTGATTCTGTCTTTAGAGGTGACATGGTATACAACATCATTCCATAATAATTTTTTCATTATTTAGTGTGTTATATGACTTTTTGATCAATATTTTGTTGGGACTTTTTTTGAGGAGCTGAATTAAATTGATGTCACAGTAAAAAGTGCTAATTCATCACCATAAAAACATTTTTTTTAAATAATACTTTTCTCTTAGAATTGCAAACACACATCAATGAACCCATGGTAAGGTTTTTTTGTATTTGTACACATGGTATTTAGAATCCAGTGGTGTACACAATATGTTGATAAATGTAAATACCCTTCCTCATGTACCACATTGCACATTGCTGAACTAAAGAATTTGAAGCTGGTTGTTGGATAAGAACTGAGAGTGCATGGGGAGATTCCTGCTGATTGTAAAAGGTAAGATATGATAAGAGCAGGGGCGTCGTTAGACCCTTTTTACTGGGGCACGTGTCCCAGTATAAATCTGCTTTGCTCCAGTAAAATCAAAAGTTTAACATTGTACTTTATTAGTCAGTGCATTAAATTTAGATTGATAATCCCGTAAAAAATAAACACAGTATCCCATTCAACGGTTGTAAAATCAAAGCAGTTTAACCGAAAACACAAACCGATGCAAGCAGAGTTCCATGTCAGCGCGCTCTTCTGAGCTTGCCAAATAGCCACTTCAGAAGTCCAGGTGTTGGACTCGGCACACAAGTCAGAATTGAGATACGCTAAGAAAACATTACAAAACTAAAGAAAGTTTCTGCATGATAGGCCTACCGATCATCATATTTTGACAAAAACATAAAAACAATATTACATGAAGCAAAAAAAAACAGTATTTGCGCTCAAATGAATGTGAAACAAGTTTGCACTCGCATTAACTATTGATGTCCCTGCCAAAGCTGATATCAAACTTGCGTTTCGGAACTGTTGTATCGTCTATCACGGCAAAAGTCATTATCAGTGTTTTAATCTAGACGTTTGATCTGCCACTAAATGTCCAATCAGAATAAAGTCGTGCTTCAAATGGTCCCGCCCCTTTTGGGGCAATTTCAGTCAGGTTGAAAATCTCCCCAGAAGTCTCTCTATTTTTTTTCAAATATCAGAGCTTTCAATACAATCTCTATGGGTTCTGGGAGGGCTTGAACTTAAGCGCTTTTGTCATACCTAACTAAGAAAAGAGCAGGTAGCAGCTTCAATCAGTTCACACACTAACGGTCAAGATGGCTAGCTTTCCGTGCAGCTCAATTGTCTCTTTGAAAGAAGTTCCTTTTAGTCTGCGAACGAATCACGATAAATGGGCAACTAAACAATTAGGACCTCCCAGACCAAATGTAAACATTCAGCAGATTTCTACCAAGAGGGGGAAATCCTCCACCCCAGGATTTTCAAAACATCGGTGCCATCCCAGCACTAGCCAGCCAATCAGGAGAGACTTGGGGTTCAGTGCTCAAGGACACTTCCACACATGGCCAGGAGGAATCTGGGATCGAACCACCGACCTGTCAGTTAGCGGGTGACCTTCTCTACCCCCTGAGCCATGGTCATCTCACCTTGGCAGGACAGAGATTTGTTCTGCAGATTTTTATTGGGGTTCTTTGTATAGGAACCTGTGTGAGCACGGGAGAACATGCAAACTTTACACAGAAAGGCCAGATGGATAACCCACCTGAGCACAGGTAGGCCTCAAGAAGGAATTGAACCCAGAGCCTTCTTGCTGTGAGGCGACGGTATAAACGACTGTTAGGGAGTTGTTAACTTTAATGAAACCCATCTTGAAGACACATTGATACCAAGGAAAAGGGCTTCACACGAGAATCCTTATCCATGGAAACCGTGACATGGCTTCGGGGGTTTGGTATCAAAGACAAATACCACACCCTCTTTTGGTTTATTGCTTCATCACTGGAAATATTTTTGAGAGAAACATGCCATCGAGGCCATCCAGTAGTTAAAGAGTTTCTAACTTGTTATGTATACAGACACCTTTTACATGAGTCATACATTTCCAAAGAAGTTAAGCAATTCCTATGTATGTAGAAATGTGATTGATTGATTCATACATTCATACATACATGTTCTGCTATTGTAGGCTACTTGACAAGAAACAGTATATAGGGAAGGGGACAACCAAAAACTCTACTTTTAAACGATTATAAAGAGAAGAAATCTTTATTGGTCCACACACAATCGTGAAACACAAACACACTCTTCCGGGTGTCGTTACGTAATACTCCATATTAGCAGCGTCAGCGGGCCAAGTCCTAGTGGTCCTCTGTGTCCAGCCAGGGACCTTGGTAAATGGACGGCATTTAACGGCACCTCACGGCACACCCAAAGCACTTTCCAGTTGCCTCTCATTCACCCATGGACAGAGCTGCCATAATAACATAATAATACTAAGTAAGTAAAGTTTATTTGTATAGCACCTCTCACAGATAAAAATCACAAAGTGCTTCACAACAAAATGCAATACAGCACCACAAATTAAGATACAAGAAAATGTTAAATAGAAAACACAACAAACAACAATAAAAAACCCTTGACTAACTAAAAGTCTGCTTGAATAGCAGTCTAACATTTGCTTTTTAAAAGATAATAGTTAGCAAACAATGAAAATAGTCTTTATCAGTCAGATGACATTTTGACTGCTTTGAATCTTTATTGTTTTCTTTCGTATGTAGCCTATTGGAAGTACAATTTATTTAAATAAAGTATGAAAGATGTATATTACATTTGTACGATGCCTCTCTGTTGTGTTGTGATTGGTAGGTCATTTTTTTTAAATTTCAACTTTAAACATAAGAATGTAAGACAGTGTTAGTCATTTAAGTAGATATGGGTAGTGGAGCCAAATAGTAAATGAGTGCTATTCAGACGTGTGTGTGTGTGTGTGTGTGTGTGTGTGTGTGTGTGTGTGTGTGTGTGTGTGTGTGTGTGTGTGTGTGTGTGTGTGTGTGTGTGTGTGTGTGTGTGTGTGCGTGCGTTAGTAAGTAAGTAAGACTTTATTTGTCTAGCACATTTCATACAGGAATTGCAGCTCAAGGTGCTTTTACATAAAATCAACAAAAACAATAATACAAGCGATAAAAGTAATAGATCTAAAACATATAACAAACCAGACTTGCCGCACTCTATCTGCGGTCTCTCGAATCTGTCTTAGATCCGAGCTGCACTTGCAGTTTCCACACATAACAACCTGGCAGTCGCAGAGCCAAAGGGGTGGCCGAGGTGGCACTGGATATCGGACTGGCCACCCCAGGTGCCACCCCAAATGTCATTCGCTATCCCTGGCAATTGGATGCTGATTGATGTTTAATTTATCTTGTTAAAAGAAGCGTTTCTTTTGACATCTGGCTGTGCATTTTTTCAATCGAGGATATTTCCACAGTTCACCAGTCAGTCGCATATCACTACCAGCGTCTGAAACAGCGCCAGCGACGGAAAACAAGTGCATCATATTACAGTTATCGTTTTAAGGTTTACTATTGGGGTCGAGGCTTCCTGAACAAAATGTCATGAAAGTTTAGTTGCTGGGCCGCAGAGCCATAGAAAAAGATGCATATTGGCATTTTGGTTCCACAACAGATTCAGATTCGAGGAATGTCTGCTTTTGTTTAGCACTTATAGCCTAGTAGGCCTAGCTAACAGCGCAGTTCCTACTGTGGTGTAGTTGATTCAATTTCGTTTTTTTCATTTTCATTTATAGAGCACACTTTTAAAACAACAACAGTATCATTTAGCCATTTGAAATCTATTGTAATGACTTCACTAGGTCAGAAAGGAACAATCGTCCAGGCATAAGATGAAGTTCCCGAATTCACGTTTATGAGGTGACATGGTATACAACATGATTCTATGACATTTTAATTAATTCAATTGTTGTATTACGTTTTCATAAATATTGTGTCGGGGCAATTTTGAGGAGTTTATTCAAATTAATGTCACAGTAAAAAGAGCTAATTTATCAACATAAAAACAGTTGTTATACAAAGTTATATCAATTTTTTTCTAATACGTTTCTCTTACAATGGCAAACACACCACAGGTCCAAGCCTCATCATCAGTGAAATAATGGTAAGGTTTTTTTTATTTGTACACATGGTGTTTAGAATACAGTAGTGACACAATATGTCTAGAAATGACATTGGCCTTTCTCATGTACCACATTGCTGTTTCCAGGAGCTGGATATAAATAATCTGGATCTGGCTGTTGGACAACAACTGACAGTGTATGGGAAGATTCCTGATGATGGCAAACGGTAATATATGATAACATTTAAGATAAACAAACTGTGCGAGTAAACAAAATTAACTTTTACTTACTTAATCTCACATTGTATTGTAAAACAGCCTATCTGCATGTTAGTTTGTGTAAACCCCATCCTATTGAGAGAGTCACACTTGACTGAGTTGTACATCTGTTAGTGATTTCAAACCCCAACTTCTGTTCTTTCAGGTTTGGAATATTCCTGGGTTGTGATCCTAAGAATTTTGCAGTGCACTTTAACCCCCGTTGGGATGATCCTCAAGATGGTACCATAATTGTGGTCAACTCGATGACGAACAGTGTATGGGAACACGAGATAAGGGAGGCAAACACCCTGCAAAGGGGCAGCTATGTCACGGTAAGAGCTTGCAGTATGATGGAGGAAAATGAAAATGCATACAAGTGTAATGGAGTTAGAACCGTGAAACTCGCTCCTCAGGTATCTAACAGGCCACCCACGTCAATGAAGAGCTAGCTTTTCTTTGGCGTAGCTGGTAGTGGTGGCGCTTGGGAAGTCAGAGATGGTGTGTTCGATCCTCGGTGAAGGATGAACACGATCCGGAAAACTGACGGAACTTGCAAGACCACGTCTGTTTCATACTCGTCACACAAGCTTTTGTTTGAAACAGGAAGCCATTCAAAAAGTTGTTTAATGGCATTTTAAAAACTCCAGTGACGTTTTGGGGGTAATAATACCATAAAACCTTCCACAGATTGTTATAGCTTTGGAAAGCAAGACTCTTTTCAAGATAAAACTCCCTAGTGGTCACACAATACCGTTCCCCAACCGAAAGAGCATGGACATCGACTACATCAGGATCAACGGTGCCTTCCAGCTGAAGTCCTTCAAGATGGGTGAAATGGTTGTGGAGTCCCGTATGCAAGTTGATGCTACTCTGAAAGACGATCATTAATGTTGATGCAGTAAAGAAAAATATGATGGCAGACCTAAGAGAGGATCATTTATTGTTCCTATGAAATTTATTGAAATGTCTTTCTGGCTTTTATTTTCATGTTTTGATTGGTAAAGAAAAGGCATGCGCTGTAAATTCAAGAGTTAATAAAAAAACAAATTCTTTGAACTTCTTTCTTGAAAGATTATTTCATGACAAGCCACAGGATGCCAGTGTTGCATTGTTGAAACAATAAAAACCAGTATGTCATTTCACTATACAGTTTCATCAGAGCTGTCCTAAGCCTTTTAGGGGGCCCCTTACAATGTTGAGGCCCCCCACTGCCTCAGGGCCCCCTTACAATGTTGTGGCCCCCCACTGCCTCAGGGCCCCCTTACAATGTTGAGGCCCCCCACTGCCTCAGGGCCCCCTTACAATGTTGTGGCCCCCCACTGCCTCAGGGCCCCCTTACAATGTTGTGGCCCCCCACTGCCTCAGGGCCCCCTTACAATGTTGTGGCCCCCCACTGCCTCAGGGCCCCCTTACAATGTTGAGGCCCCCCACTGCCTCAGGGCCCCCTTACAATGTTGTGGCCCCCCACTGCCTCAGGGCCCCCTTACAATGTTGAGGCCCCCTACTGCCTCAGGGCCCCCTTACAATGTTGTGGCCCCCCACTGCCTCAGGGCCCCCTTACAATGTTGTGGCCCCCCACTGCCTCAGGGCCCCTGATACTGTCAGGTTATCAAGGGATTCTTAGCTTCTGCCCAAACTTGGAAAAGGCCTTGGCCATCAACAGGGGTAAAAATGGAAACGACTCAGACGGTTTCTTCATTCTTCTTTGGTTTATTTTAGTTAGTTAAAATTCTTCTACGTCTTTTCTGGTTGAAAACCTTTACAAGAAACAAACACAAAAGATACAGCACTCATAAACTGCCCTCCATCAAATACACAAACAAGCACCAGGTTATTCTCACCCTTACACCGTTTCACCAAACAACATACTTCAAACAAGCATTACTCCCACTCTACAATAAACATGCCATTGCATGAACTAACACGAGCACACAGCAGTCAGATATAAATTACTAACTAAAAACACTTAAGCACACTTTTACAATAGATTATCACGGCAGTGAACTGAAATGGAGCTGCTGGTGCGGTTCGCTCAGGTGATAGGTCGTTCATTATTTGTTGACACCATTTAGCTTTCCTGCAGATTACGCAATTGTCCAAAATTTTTTTGACAATCCTTCTTCCCTTAACCACCCAGGCCTTTCTTCTCATTCTCAACGGTGTTCCTGCTGTACCCTCATGATTGATATTGTGGGTTTGTCGTGCGAGCAATGTAGAAATCCACACATCTTGATGGAGAATAGGCACTAAAGATTTGTTTTCTCTGAAGATCTGAATTCTGCCGCCGCAGAGAAGGAGTCCATCTTTGTGCCAAACCACTACTAACCGGTTGAGGGTAGTGTCAGGAAATGTTGTGCCTTCTTGAGCTGCCAAGCAGAGAGTTCTGAAGGCATACTCACAGTCTTCAACATTGAGCACAAGAGTTTTGGATTCTTCTTTTGAGGGTGATGCCTCCCACTTTGATTTCTTTCCGGTCTGGTCTTTAAGGCCATCTGACAGCACAGATACTATTGATTATGGTCAATCCTTGATCATTGACACACCTACTATAAATCTAACACAGCTATTACAAATTGTATTAGCTGTAGCTGTGTTGCTTTCATAACACCAATGTCAACCTGGCATATGTATTTATCTTCTAAGGTATTTCACTTAAGAAATATGACTAGAGTGGTCTAGTGTTAACTTACACTTTAATATGTAAGGGATAATGCCCGACGAGGTGTTCATTATCATAAAATAATGGACGATGCAGAGGTGTGAATCGTCCGACGCTCAGCAGAAATCTGGAAAGTGCTTCTTGTCCTGACAACAAACTATGAGCAGGTGATGCTGTTCTCATTACGAAGGCACTGTCTGCCCCATCTCCCTGGGTGCTGTTCCAGCATTTCTACACTAAGGGTCAGTATACTGCCATTCACACTTCCCACTACACATGTACACAAGCAGCAAAATCATAGGGAAATCCAGGTGAATAGACAATACTTAAATATCACATGACATAGACTAAATTACTATAAGGTCAAGACAGACCATTCCCTGACTCTTCCACCAAAATACCATTAGAACAATTAAGGCACTTCTAATCCTTGATTTTCGGCTCTACTTCCTAAAAGCATAGCAGCTCCCTACTGAAAAGTTTATATGTCGCTTTGGATAAAAAAAGACCACTAAATGTAAACAATTTAAATGTGACTGTAGAATGTAGTGGAAGGGTTATCAGGCTGGTGTAAAAACGGTGTCCTCTCTGATAGGCTGTCCTGCTCTCATTTGGCATGTCTGGGAAGTATCATCAGTGAAAGTACATCTGGAAACATTATTCATTTCTGGCTGGCAGAGACAGCATTTTGATATGTAACTAGAGAGGGTACAATTTCTGGGGAAATGTGAGTTGTGCTTGCGTCCGTTTCAGATTGGTCCGTTTTTTTCCATAACATTGTGCAATCATATTTTACGTTATTGCCATGATCCCGTAGAAGGCGGCACTACTCTTGTGTGGTGTTGGATGGCCTCTCTTGAGGAAATGTTTCTCTAAAAATCTATTACAGTGATGAAGCAATAAACCAAAAGAGGGTGTGGTATTTGTCTTTGATACAACACCCCCCAAGCCATGGCACGGTTCCATGGATAAGGATTCTCGTGTGAAGCCCTTTTCCTTGGTATCAATGTGTCTTCAAGATGGGTTTCATTAAAGTTAACAACTCCCTAACAGTCGTTTATACCGTCGCCTCACAGCAAGAAGGCTCTGGGTTCAATTCCTTCTTGAGGCCTACCTGTGCTCAGGTGGGTTATCCATCTGGCCTTTCTGTGTAAAGTTTGCATGTTCTCCCGTGCTCACACAGGTTCCTATACAAAGAACCCCAATAAAAATCTGCAGAACAAATCTCTGTCCTGCCAAGGTGAGATGACCATGGCTCAGGGGGTAGAGAAGGTCACCCGCTAACTGACAAGTCGGTGGTTCGATCCCAGATTCCTCCTGGCCATGTGTGGAAGTGTCCTTGAGCACTGAACCCCAAGTCTCTCCTGATTGGCTGGCTAGTGCTGGGATGGCACCGATGTTTTGAAAATCCTGGGGTGGAGGATTTCCCCCTCTTGGTAGAAATCTGCTGAATGTTTACATTTGGTCTGGGAGGTCCTAATTGTTTAGTTGCCCATTTATCGTGATTCGTTCGCAGACTAAAAGTTCTGGAGCCTCATGTATGAACGTTGCGTACGCACAAAAAGCTTGCGTACGATGGTTGTCACGCACACTTTGTGATGTTTAAAGATTTACTTGACGTGAGAATGTGCGGGCCGTCACGGAAACTTTTGAGCAGACGTGAGAATGTGCGGACCGTCCGCAAAGTCTTCTCTGGCTCTGTAAAATGGCGAATTCTAACTGAAAAGTGCCGAGACTAACCAAACATTACAAAATAAAGTTTCCACTAGTACGTTTATGACGTTGACTATTCAAAAAACATAAAAATAAACGTTTGATCATTAATGTGGATGATCATATCAAAATGCCAAAACCCAAAACGGGAAATGCTATATAGCCTTCTGTTTATACCGCCACCACTTAATAACTTCTGTTAAACTTGAGGCTGTCAAACGAACGACAAAATCATGCTGTTACGATGCGCCACCACTCGTTTCTTCATTTAAAGTTTTTTATCGGACCATTTCTTCTTAATTTCTGCCATGGTCCGGGTCTCTGAACCCACAGCATTGATGGCCCTATAATAATAATGATACTTTTATTTGTAATGCACTTTACATTTAGCTAAATCTCAAAGTGCTGTTTTTTGTCACTAATACCTGATGACAGGTCGCCAAACATGACACTTTCTCGCCTCCACCTCTGTTGTCAGAACCGCGATCTCACAGTCACCGTATTTCTTCAAATAAACGCTGCAGCGTTTAACGTTCATTTTTGGTGCTGCGTTTCTTCGAGGGGCGGCGTTTATTCAAATAAATACGGTAATTCAGACAACGAAATGACCTCAGGAGCGCATTTATAGCCCATCTGCATATTAATTTATGGGAGGAGGCAAGGCGGGGTCAGTGGCTCGTTCACGTGCGGTCAATCTCACGTTGATTGTGATTTATAAAGGAAAGGTGCGCAGGACCTGGCGTACGACCGGTTTTATACATGTGAATATTTTTGTACATAGGTACTTTTCGAGTTTTGGCCGTACGCCATCTTCTGGTATGAAAGCTGCGCAATCCTTTATACATGAGGCCTCTGGTGTGAAGCCCTTTTCCTTGGTATCAATGTGTCTTTAAGATGGGTTCCATTAAAGTTAACAACTCCCTAACTGGAGTTAGGTTCTGGGTTCGATTCCCTCTTGAGGCCTACCTGTGCTCAGGTGGGTTATCTATCTGGCCTTTCTGTGTGAAGTTTGCATGTTTTTTCCCGTGCTTACACGGATTCCTATACAAAGAACCCCAAGAAAAATATGCAGAACAAATCTCTATCCTGCCAAGGTGGGATGACCATGGCTCAGGGAAGGTCACCCGCTAACTGCCAGGTCGGTGGTTGGATCCCTGATTCCTCCTGGCCATGTGTGGAAGTGTCCTTGAGCAAGGCACTGAACCCTGAGTCTCTCCTGATTGGCTGGCTAGCGCCTGGCATGGCAGCTCTGTCCATGGGTGAATTAGAGGCAACTGGAAAGTGCTTTGGGTGTGTCGTGAGGTTCCGTTAAATGCAGTTTACACCATCCCCTTCTCCCCCATGCAGTCTGTAAGTTCTATCCATCAGGGGGATTATATCTTTCTTGCTCCCTGCCTCATATGTCATGTGTGTATGTGCTGCATCGAGGAGGCAGGGAGCGCTTCCCTTAGATCATCCACTCCGCCAAAGTCAAACCTATTTCCATGGTTATCAATAACTGCTCAAATCGAATGCGAGAGTGTCTTGACTGAACTCTCTCTTTCCATCACGCAGCGTATTTATTCGGCTTATCAAACTGTCTATCTCAGGGGTACATTTCTATTGTCTGGGCAAGCAGGTGTGTGTGTCTAAACATGCCCAGCATGGGGGAGAAAGGGATGGTGGAGGGCGGCAATGCGATGCCGATATGTCAAAATATTTTCGAACAAATTACAACATATGACACATTTCAAAATGAGGGACTGGCGGACTGTCCGATCCTGGCAGAATTGGTATCCATGGATTTGCCATGACCCAATGAATCCATGGAAACCAACATCATACTTTTAAGACACATCTGTCAAAGGTTCTAAGTAAAAATACTAGTTTTTACACTCAAATAAGAAGTCAAATTAAACTGCCAACAATGAGGATGATGAATGTGTGTGAGCATGTGACCAGCAGACACTCATTCAGTAGTTTCACTGAGTGATATAAAAAGCCAAACAATGTGTGTAACTCTGGCAGCGCATTGGTGCCAACAACTGCATGTCAGTGACATATGGCATGGACTACATCAATCACTATTAACGATAATTAAGTCTGCATTTAAAATGTGTTTCAGCCTTAGCTTATTAACAGGGTTAGGGTTAGGGTTAGTACAGGCTGTCTCCATTATAAACAAATGTATTAATTTATTCAAATAAATGTGCCCTGTCTGCCCAGAAGGACTAACTTTTGGATTGGTCTCTACGGGTCGCCTGCCCACTGGAACAAAAGGTGGCAGGTACCCAACACTCCAAGTTAAATACTTTAAACTATTGGATAGCCTCGCTAGCTCTTCAGGACTTATGATCCTTATTTTGATCAAAACCAGTCCTGTGATGAAGCAATAAACCACAAGATGGTGTGATCTTTAACACCCCTATTCAGCCATGTCCTGGTTCCATGGAATCCGAAAGATTTTAGTTCTAACCCATTACTTTGTTTCTGCTTTCGTGCTGTGGCATGTACTTGATTTCCACAGAAGTCTTGAATGCCACAAAATCGAGGGCAGGTATCGGGATGACTGATTTGTATGTGTTATGTCACAGTTTGAATTACTGAACTATTAAATTGTGATATAATTAAATGTCAACGTTAATGTTGATATGGCACAGTGACTGCCACGATCTTTTGTTAATGGCCATCACATCAAAAAGGTTGCCGGCCCCTGATCTAGGGTATACTCAACTTTTACTGCTCATACAAGTTGGTACCATCAGTCTGTTACATGTCACAGTTTCAGACCTGATCGTGTTCATTGTCACAGTCCAGCTTATGGAAATGATGAATAGGATTCCCACTCCTTGCATGAGTGTGTGTGTATCACATACGGACCGATGCAAATGTCTCTAAATGACATTAGGAAGAGGATGCCTTTTCCCAGTGGACAACGGAGCACATGTGTGTGTGTGTGTGTGTGTGTGTGTGTGTGTGTGTGTGCTGCACGAATGTGTGTGGACCAAGAAAGATTTATTCTCTTTAAAATCGCAAATAGAGTTTTGTTTTTGGTTGTTCCCCTCCCCTATATATTGTTTCTTGTGAAGTAGCCTACAATAGCAGAACACATTCACACAAACACATTCTTTGCTTTAAAGTTGCTGCAGCCTTCTATTACAGAAGAGTTTTGCATTCACAAAGAAATGAAGAAATGTAATCTGCCTGCTGAAGAAATTCAACCTGTCAAAGACAATGATGGTGCACTTCTACACAGCCATCATTGAGTCCATCCTCACTTCTTCTATCACCATCTGGTACACTGCTGCCACTGCCAAGGACAAGAGCAGACTGCAGCGTATCATCCGCACTGCTGAGAAGGTGATCGGCTGCAATCTGCCTTCCCTCGAGGATCTGCACACCCCGAGGTCCCTGAGGCGAGCGAGGAAGATTGTGGCCGACCCCTCCCACCTTGGACACTCCCTGTTTCAGTTACTCCCGTCCGGCAGAAGGCTGCGGTCCATCAAGACCAAAACCTCACGCCACAAGAACAGTTTCTTCCCATCTGCTGTCAGCCACTATAACAAGGCCAAGGACTCTCACTGACTTTAAATCACAAGCTGCCCAATGACACCCTGCACATTTCAATTTGCACTATTGTATCGTTCTCTTGCACTATCTGTTTTTTTAAGGTTAGATTGTAAATTATGACTACTTATATTTTTTATTTTATTCTCCTTAGTATTAGCTAGACCCCCCTTAGTATTAGCTAGACTTTGCTCCTTTTGTATAGTTAGTCCACATATCTAAGTTTCAATATTCCTATATGTTTAATGTATGCACCTCCCTGCCAAAGTAAATTCCTTGTGACATTCATGGCGAATAAAATCCCTTCTGATTCTGAAAACAAATAAGACACCTTATCTAGTAATTAAGAGAAAATATCTCATAATTATGAGAACAGGTGTCAAAAATAAATACATTTGTGAATGTGCTTCCGTAAAAATTCAGTAAAAAAAAAAAAGAAAAGAAAGAAAAGTTGTACAAGGTTGTCAGAACCATCTGCTTTCAGCTCTGCAATATGCCTTGGTTGTCATGATAAGAATATGGCATTGCAAGTTAAACCTTATTGGGATGGTCCTGTTGATGGCACTGCTCTTGTGTGACGCTGGATGGCCTCAATGGAATCTCTTCAGGAAATGTTTCTCTAAAAAACAATATGTATGACTCATGTAAAAGGAGTCTGTATCAAGAAGTTCTCATGAAGGCCATTGTTCATGTTAGGACGTGCCTGACCCTCCCTCCTCCAGCCTGGTGTATATATAACTGAGATCTCTCTCTACTCCTCACATCAACACCCAGCATCACCTCCATCTCAGAAGAAGACTTCATCCACAGGTGAGTTCTATGACTAGGGTTGACATCTGGCCATGTTTTATTTGAACTCTTTGCCAACACAACCACACACAAACACACACACACACACAGACATTAGCTGATTTTTTTTTTAGAGGTGGCATGGTATACCACATGATTCTATGACATTTTAATTAATTCAATTGTTGTATTACGTTTTCATAAATATTGTGTCGGGGCAATTTTGAGGAGTTTATTCAAATTAATGTCACAGTAAAAAGAGCTAATTTATCAACATAAAAACAGTTGTTATACAAAGTTATATCAATTTTTTTCTAATACGTTTCTCTTACAATGGCAAACACACCACAGGTCCAAGCCTCATCATCAGTGAAATAATGGTAAGGTTTTTTTTATTTGTACACATGGTGTTTAGAATACAGTAGTGACACAATATGTCTAGAAATGACATTGGCCTTTCTCATGTACCACATTGCTGTTTCCAGGAGCTGGATATAAATAATCTGGATCTGGCTGTTGGACAACAACTGACAGTGTATGGGAAGATTCCTGATGATGGCAAACGGTAATATATGATAACATTTAAGATAAACAAACTGTGCGAGTAAACAAAATTAACTTTTACTTACTTAATCTCACATTGTATTGTAAAACAGCCTATCTGCATGTTAGTTTGTGTAAACCCCATCCTATTGAGAGAGTCACACTTGACTGAGTTGTACATCTGTTAGTGATTTCAAACCCCAACTTCTGTTCTTTCAGGTTTGGAATATTCCTGGGTTGTGATCCTAAGAATTTTGCAGTGCACTTTAACCCCCGTTGGGATGATCCTCAAGATGGTACCACAATTGTGGTCAACTCGATGACGAACAGTGTATGGGAACACGAGATAAGGGAGGCAAACACCCTGCAAAGGGGCAGCTATGTCACGGTAAGAGCTTGCAGTATGATGGAGGAAAATGAAAATGCATACAAGTGTAATGGAGTTAGAACCGTGAAACTCGCTCCTCAGGTATCTAACAGGCCACCCACGTCAATGAAGAGCTAGCTTTTCTTTGGCGTAGCTGGTAGTGGTGGCGCTTGGGAAGTCAGAGATGGTGTGTTCGATCCTCGGTGAAGGATGAACACGATCCGGAAAACTGACGGAACTTGCAAGACCACGTCTGTTTCATACTCGTCACACAAGCTTTTGTTTGAAACAGGAAGCCATTCAAAAAGTTGTTTAATGGCATTTTAAAAACTCCAGTGACGTTTTGGGGGTAATAATACCATAAAACCTTCCACAGATTGTTATAGCTTTGGAAAGCAAGACTCTTTTCAAGATAAAACTCCCTAGTGGTCACACAATACCGTTCCCCAACCGAAAGAGCATGGACATCGACTACATCAGGATCAAAGGTGCCTTCCAGCTGAAGTCCTTCAAGATGGGTGAAATGGTTGTGGAGTCCCGTATGCAAGTTGATGCTACTCTGAAAGACGATCATTAATGTTGATGCAGTAAAGAAAAATATGATGGCAGACCTAAGAGAGGATCATTTATTGTTCCTATGAAATTTATTGAAATGTCTTTCTGGCTTTTATTTTCATGTTTTGATTGGTAAAGAAAAGGCATGCGCTGTAAATTCAAGAGTTAATAAAAAAACAAATTCTTTGAACTTCTTTCTTGAAAGATTATTTCATGACAAGCCACAGGATGCCAGTGTTGCATTGTTGAAACAATAAAAACCAGTATGTCATTTCACTATACAGTTTCATCAGAGCTGTCCTAAGCCTTTTAGGGGGCCCCTTACAATGTTGAGGCCCCCCACTGCCTCAGGGCCCCCTTACAATGTTGTGGCCCCCCACTGCCTCAGGGCCCCCTTACAATGTTGAGGCCCCCCACTGCCTCAGGGCCCCCTTACAATGTTGTGGCCCCCCACTGCCTCAGGGCCCCCTTACAATGTTGTGGCCCCCCACTGCCTCAGGGCCCCCTTACAATGTTGTGGCCCCCCACTGCCTCAGGGCCCCCTTACAATGTTGAGGCCCCCCACTGCCTCAGGGCCCCCTTACAATGTTGTGGCCCCCCACTGCCTCAGGGCCCCCTTACAATGTTGAGGCCCCCTACTGCCTCAGGGCCCCCTTACAATGTTGTGGCCCCCCACTGCCTCAGGGCCCCCTTACAATGTTGTGGCCCCCCACTGCCTCAGGGCCCCTGATACTGTCAGGTTATCAAGGGATTCTTAGCTTCTGCCCAAACTTGGAAAAGGCCTTGGCCATCAACAGGGGTAAAAATGGAAACGACTCAGACGGTTTCTTCATTCTTCTTTGGTTTATTTTAGTTAGTTAAAATTCTTCTACGTCTTTTCTGGTTGAAAACCTTTACAAGAAACAAACACAAAAGATACAGCACTCATAAACTGCCCTCCATCAAATACACAAACAAGCACCAGGTTATTCTCACCCTTACACCGTTTCACCAAACAACATACTTCAAACAAGCATTACTCCCACTCTACAATAAACATGCCATTGCATGAACTAACACGAGCACACAGCAGTCAGATATAAATTACTAACTAAAAACACTTAAGCACACTTTTACAATAGATTATCACGGCAGTGAACTGAAATGGAGCTGCTGGTGCGGTTCGCTCAGGTGATAGGTCGTTCATTATTTGTTGACACCATTTAGCTTTCCTGCAGATTACGCAATTGTCCAAAAATGTTTTGACAATCCTTCTTCCCTTAACCACCCAGGCCTTTCTTCTCATTCTCAACGGTGTTCCTGCTGTACCCTCATGATTGATATTGTGGGTTTGTCGTGCGAGCAATGTAGAAATCCACACATCTTGATGGAGAATAGGCACTAAAGATTTGTTTTCTCTGAAGATCTGAATTCTGCCGCCGCAGAGAAGGAGTCCATCTTTGTGCCAAACCACTACTAACCGGTTGAGGGTAGTGTCAGGAAATGTTGTGCCTTCTTGAGCTGCCAAGCAGAGAGTTCTGAAGGCATACTCACAGTCTTCAACATTGAGCACAAGAGTTTTGGATTCTTCTTTTGAGGGTGATGCCTCCCACTTTGATTTCTTTCCGGTCTGGTCTTTAAGGCCATCTGACAGCACAGATACTATTGATTATGGTCAATCCTTGATCATTGACACACCTACTATAAATCTAACACAGCTATTACAAATTGTATTAGCTGTAGCTGTGTTGCTTTCATAACACCAATGTCAACCTGGCATATGTATTTATCTTCTAAGGTATTTCACTTAAGAAATATGACTAGAGTGGTCTAGTGTTAACTTACACTTTAATATGTAAGGGATAATGCCCGACGAGGTGTTCATTATCATAAAATAATGGACGATGCAGAGGTGTGAATCGTCCGACGCTCAGCAGAAATCTGGAAAGTGCTTCTTGTCCTGACAACAAACTATGAGCAGGTGATGCTGTTCTCATTACGAAGGCACTGTCTGCCCCATCTCCCTGGGTGCTGTTCCAGCATTTCTACACTAAGGGTCAGTATACTGCCATTCACACTTCCCACTACACATGTACACAAGCAGCAAAATCATAGGGAAATCCAGGTGAATAGACAATACTTAAATATCACATGACATAGACTAAATTACTATAAGGTCAAGACAGACCATTCCCTGACTCTTCCACCAAAATACCATTAGAACAATTAAGGCACTTCTAATCCTTGATTTTCGGCTCTACTTCCTAAAAGCATAGCAGCTCCCTACTGAAAAGTTTATATGTCGCTTTGGATAAAAAAAGACCACTAAATGTAAACAATTTAAATGTGACTGTAGAATGTAGTGGAAGGGTTATCAGGCTGGTGTAAAAACGGTGTCCTCTCTGATAGGCTGTCCTGCTCTCATTTGGCATGTCTGGGAAGTATCATCAGTGAAAGTACATCTGGAAACATTATTCATTTCTGGCTGGCAGAGACAGCATTTTGATATGTAACTAGAGAGGGTACAATTTCTGGGGAAATGTGAGTTGTGCTTGCGTCCGTTTCAGATTGGTCCGTTTTTTTCCATAACATTGTGCAATCATATTTTACGTTATTGCCATGATCCCGTAGAAGGCGGCACTACTCTTGTGTGGTGTTGGATGGCCTCTCTTGAGGAAATGTTTCTCTAAAAATCTATTACAGTGATGAAGCAATAAACCAAAAGAGGGTGTGGTATTTGTCTTTGATACAACACCCCCCAAGCCATGGCACGGTTCCATGGATAAGGATTCTCGTGTGAAGCCCTTTTCCTTGGTATCAATGTGTCTTCAAGATGGGTTTCATTAAAGTTAACAACTCCCTAACAGTCGTTTATACCGTCGCCTCACAGCAAGAAGGCTCTGGGTTCAATTCCTTCTTGAGGCCTACCTGTGCTCAGGTGGGTTATCCATCTGGCCTTTCTGTGTAAAGTTTGCATGTTCTCCCGTGCTCACACAGGTTCCTATACAAAGAACCCCAATAAAAATCTGCAGAACAAATCTCTGTCCTGCCAAGGTGAGATGACCATGGCTCAGGGGGTAGAGAAGGTCACCCGCTAACTGACAAGTCGGTGGTTCGATCCCAGATTCCTCCTGGCCATGTGTGGAAGTGTCCTTGAGCACTGAACCCCAAGTCTCTCCTGATTGGCTGGCTAGTGCTGGGATGGCACCGATGTTTTGAAAATCCTGGGGTGGAGGATTTCCCCCTCTTGGTAGAAATCTGCTGAATGTTTACATTTGGTCTGGGAGGTCCTAATTGTTTAGTTGCCCATTTATCGTGATTCGTTCGCAGACTAAAAGTTCTGGAGCCTCATGTATGAACGTTGCGTACGCACAAAAAGCTTGCGTACGATGGTTGTCACGCACACTTTGTGATGTTTAAAGATTTACTTGCCGTGAGAATGTGCGGGCCGTCACGGAAACTTTTGAGCAGACGTGAGAATGTGCGGACCGTCCGCAAAGTCTTCTCTGGCTCTGTAAAATGGCGAATTCTAACTGAAAAGTGCCGAGACTAACCAAACATTACAAAATAAAGTTTCCACTAGTACGTTTATGACGTTGACTATTCAAAAAACATAAAAATAAACGTTTGATCATTAATGTGGATGATCATATCAAAATGCCAAAACCCAAAACGGGAAATGCTATATAGCCTTCTGTTTATACCGCCACCACTTAATAACTTCTGTTAAACTTGAGGCTGTCAAACGAACGACAAAATCATGCTGTTACGATGCGCCACCACTCGTTTCTTCATTTAAAGTTTTTTATCGGACCATTTCTTCTTAATTTCTGCCATGGTCCGGGTCTCTGAACCCACAGCATTGATGGCCCTATAATCAAATCAAATCAAATCAAATTTATTTGTATAGCCCTTTTTACACGCAAGCATGTCACAGAGGGCTTCACATGCGCCCATAGAACTGCCCCTCAACCAACCTAAACCCTCAAGGAAGACAAGGAAAAACTCCCAGAAAAACTCCCACCGGGAGAAAAAATGGAAGAAACCTTGGGAGGAGCAATTCAGAGAGGGATCCCCTCCTCCAGAGACGGTTGGTAAGAGAGAGGAGCAGAACACAAGCTAAACATAGTCATACAGTGTCAATGGGTTTTGAAACACCAAAATCCATTGTTCGGCTTTATAGACGTTGGATGGGACCGGGAAACTCGCTGTTCTGGTGATTTGCTTAATATGGTACTCAAACGAAAGGTCTGGGTCCATTGTGACTCCCAGATTTTTTACCAGCTGGCTTTGAGATACTTTGACGCCGTCTAAGTCTAAGGTTAGATGGGATAAATTATTTCGGTGTTTTTTCGGACCAAAAATTTGAACCTCGGTTTTATCCGAATTAAGAAGAAGGAAATTTGCAGTCATCCAAGTTTTCAACCCGGAAACACAGGTTTCCATAGCATGTGGAAATTCTCCCGGCTTTATAGACATGTATAGCTGAGTATCATCTGCATAGCAGTGAAAATCTACCCCAAAACTTCTAATTATGTTTCCTAAAGGCAACATATAGAGTGAAAATAACAGAGGGCCTAAAACTGAACCCTGTGGTACTCCGTATTTTACAATGGAGCTGCTGGATGAGCAACCATCATAGTGGACATATTGTGATCTATCAGATAGATACGATCTGAACCACTGAAGTGAAGTACCAGAAATCCCAACATAGTTCTCCATACGTTCCAGGAGAATCTCATGATCTACAGTGTCAAAAGCTGCACTTAGGTCTAGAAGAACAAGGACAGAGCTAAAGCCCGCGTCAGAGGCTAATAATAGATCATTGACTACCTTGGCTAATGCAGTTTCAGTGCTGTGGTGAAGACGAAATCCAGACTGGAGAGGTTCATAGAGCTGATTTGAGGAGAGGTGCTCAGTGAGCTGTTTTGCCACAGCTTTTTCCAAAATTTTGGAGAGAGATGGCAAATTTGAAATGGGCCTGTAATTGCTAAGACAACCTGGATCCAGGTTTGGTTTTTTAAGAAGGGGCTTGATAATAGCTTGTTTGAAATCGTCAGGGACTTGTCCAGTTACAAGAGATTCATTAATAATACTAAGCATGGGCGGTCCAATAATATGGAGAAGTTCCCTACAAAGTTTGGCAGGGAGGGGATCGAGAAGGCAGCTAGAGGGTTTCGAGGAATCTATCAGCTTGATGAATGCTTCCATAGAAATAGGGTTAAAGTGAGTGAGAGTCTCAACATGCAGAATGCTGGGTACAGAGGGAAAATCAGTGTTGATGGCCACTCCTCCAGGACTAGTCTGTAGTTTGTCCCTTATTGCATAGATTTTTTGGTCAAAGAAATCTAAGAAATCATTGGGAGAGAGATCTGAACTAACACAGAGTGTACTTTTCTTAGTGAGTTTTGCAACAGTATCAAATAGGAACTTAGTGTTGTGTTTGTTCTTACTAATCAACTTAGAGAAATATTCTGATCTGGACCTGATGAGGACTTGCTTGTACTCTATTTGGCTGTCCTTCCAGGCCAGGCGGAAAACCTCCAATTTAGTGGTACGCCACTTACGCTCTAATTTTCTAGTGGACCTCTTGAGAGTGCGGGTTTCCTCTGAATACCATGGAGCCAGTTTCTTGTCTATTCTTTTCCTTGGTTTGAGTGGAGCAACAGAATCTAGGGATTGCTGAAGAACCAAATTCAGATCCCTTGTTTTAGCATTTAATGATTTATTCGGGACATCAAGTGCTTCTAGTGCAGCGGGTAGAATACTAGCCAGTTCCAGAGCTGTATTTGGGGTTAAGCAGCGGCTAATAGAAATATTCTGGGTGCCTCCAAGGCTCTGGCAGAGATCCATTTTAAAGGTTACCAGGCAGTGGTCTGATAATATAGGATTGTGGGTATGAACAATGACATCACTAATCTTGATTCCCCGCGTGAGAACTAAATCCAATGTATGCGAGTGAAGATGGGTAGGTTTAGAAACCACCTGAGTGAGACCTGTGGAATCCATAAGAGCAGTAAAGGCCTTACTTAGAGGATCTTTTGGGTCATCGACATGAATGTTAAAATCACCCATAATTAAGATATTGTCAGTGTATGTCACAAGATCAGCACTAAAATCAGCAAATTCCTCAAGGAAGAGGGAGTATGGGCCAGGGGGCCGGTATAGAGTAACTATACAAAACGAAGGAGGGGGGGCAACAGTAGTAGAATTAGTCCTTTTTAAAGTAGTTGGTGGTTTCATACAAATTATCTCAAATGATTTAAAGGTATTGACAGATTTTAGGCTGAGGTTGAAGCTAGCTTTATATAACATAGCAACACCACCACCTTTCTTTGAAACACGAGGGATGTGTGAATACGCAAAATCAGGAGGCGAAGCTTCATTCAGGGGGAAATATTCATCAGGTTTTAGCCAGGTTTCGGTGAGACCAATCAGGTCCAGGCTGCAGTCAGACATCAGATCATTAATCAAAACGGCCTTTGTGGATAGAGATCTGATGTTTAGGAGCCCAACATTCCAGTATGGGTTTTTGGCAGCTTTAGACGTAGATAATACTTCTGAAAAGGTGGCACTGTTATCAGGAAACTGAGTTGGAAGAGCAACGGGTGAGCAAGGCTGAATATATATTAAATTGGTATAATTCCTAATAATTGAGGGCCGGAATTTGGAAAAAGGGCGGGGGGCCGACACCGTCTCAATGGGAAAAACAACATCAGCAACCACCCTGGCTACACTACAAGCTGAGCTATCGGGGCCCCAACAGCTCACAGCATGCCTATCAACATACCTATCAGACTCTCTAAGAGACTGTAGCCCGGCTTGTTCTAGTGAGTGTCAGGTCTGCTTTAGAATAGCTTCAATATTCCTAGACAAAAGAAAAGCACCTCTCCAGCTAGGATGGAGCCCGTCACTTTTCAACAAGCCAGGTTTGGCCCAGAAACGAGACCAATTATCTACAAATCCTAAACCCTGTTCTGAGCAAAAGCGAGCCAACCAGCGGTTGAGAGAGACAAGCCTGCTGTAGATCTCGTCAGTCCCCCTAGCAGGTAGTGGGCTAGAGACTATTACTCGATGCCGACTCATCTTTTGAGCAAGGTCACATGCCCGAGCAATATTAACCTTCGTGACCTCTGACTGCCTCAGCCTAACATCATTGGTGCCGACATGAATGACAATATTCTCATACCTATCATCAGTGCGTGCGCCATGTGCCTTAGCTTGGGCATTTGCCTTAGCCCTAGTGCTAGCCAGCACCCTAAGATTAGCTTCTATGTCGGTAGCTCTGGCCCCAGGTACACAGTAAACTGTCGCTGGTCCCTCCAATCTAATGTTACGAGTGATGGAGTCACCGATCACTAACGTCTGCGGAGTCCCACTCCCACCATGCTGCAAAGGTGAAACCGGTGGGGCTAAACTTGAGTCCTCACTCACGCTAGGACTCCCTGTCTGTGATGTTGCGCCAGTCGCATCTAAAGTTACTAGCATACGTTCTTCCTCAAGCGACTGAACGCGACTCTCTAATAGAGTCAACTTTTCGAACAAAATGACACATGTAGGACAATGTGAGTGGGTGTGAGACATTATAATTAACTTACGTTAATAGTTTATGCCAGCCAAGATAATTCGTCAGAACGTTGAATTGGCTAGTTCAACAGGAACAGTAGCGTCGAGCTCCAAGGAAAAAAGCCGTGCCGAGTAAACCTGAGGTCGCGTGAGGGAAGAGACAGGCTCCAGAATGAACGTGAGAAACAGCAAGGAGGTAACAAAGGGTATCATTATTAATATCTTAGTGATGTTATTAGTGATGGTATTAGTGATGTTCTTAGTAATGATATTAGTATCATTATTAATAATAATGATACTTTTATTTGTAATGCACTTTACATTTAGCTAAATCTCAAAGTGCTGTTTTTTGTCACTAATACCTGATGACAGGTCGCCAAACATGACACTTTCTCGCCTCCACCTCTGTTGTCAGAACCGCGATCTCACAGTCACCGTATTTCTTCAAATAAACGCTGCAGCGTTTAACGTTCATTTTTGGTGCTGCGTTTCTTCGAGGGCGGCGTTTATTCAAATAAATACGGTAATTCAGACAACGAAATGACCTCAGGAGCGCATTTATAGCCCATCTGCATATTAATTTATGGGAGGAGGCAAGGCGGGGTCAGTGGCTCGTTCACGTGCGGTCAATCTCACGTTGATTGTGATTTATAAAGGAAAGGTGCGCAGGACCTGGCGTACGACCGGTTTTATACATGTGAATATTTTTGTACATAGGTACTTTTCGAGTTTTGGCCGTACGCCATCTTCTGGTATGAAAGCTGTGCAATCCTTTATACATGAGGCCTCTGGTGTGAAGCCCTTTTCCTTGGTATCAATGTGTCTTTAAGATGGGTTCCATTAAAGTTAACAACTCCCTAACTGGAGTTAGGTTCTGGGTTCGATTCCCTCTTGAGGCCTACCTGTGCTCAGGTGGGTTATCTATCTGGCCTTTCTGTGTGAAGTTTGCATGTTTTTTCCCGTGCTTACACGGATTCCTATACAAAGAACCCCAAGAAAAATATGCAGAACAAATCTCTATCCTGCCAAGGTGGGATGACCATGGCTCAGGGAAGGTCACCCGCTAACTGCCAGGTCGGTGGTTGGATCCCTGATTCCTCCTGGCCATGTGTGGAAGTGTCCTTGAGCAAGGCACTGAACCCTGAGTCTCTCCTGATTGGCTGGCTAGCGCCTGGCATGGCAGCTCTGTCCATGGGTGAATTAGAGGCAACTGGAAAGTGCTTTGGGTGTGTCGTGAGGTTCCGTTAAATGCAGTTTACACCATCCCCTTCTCCCCCATGCAGTCTGTAAGTTCTATCCATCAGGGGGATTATATCTTTCTTGCTCCCTGCCTCATATGTCATGTGTGTATGTGCTGCATCGAGGAGGCAGGGAGCGCTTCCCTTAGATCATCCACTCCGCCAAAGTCAAACCTATTTCCATGGTTATCAATAACTGCTCAAATCGAATGCGAGAGTGTCTTGACTGAACTCTCTCTTTCCATCACGCAGCGTATTTATTCGGCTTATCAAACTGTCTATCTCAGGGGTACATTTCTATTGTCTGGGCAAGCAGGTGTGTGTGTCTAAACATGCCCAGCATGGGGGAGAAAGGGATGGTGGAGGGCGGCAATGCGATGCCGATATGTCAAAATATTTTCGAACAAATTACAACATATGACACATTTCAAAATGAGGGACTGGCGGACTGTCCGATCCTGGCAGAATTGGTATCCATGGATTTGCCATGACCCAATGAATCCATGGAAACCAACATCATACTTTTAAGACACATCTGTCAAAGGTTCTAAGTAAAAATACTAGTTTTTACACTCAAATAAGAAGTCAAATTAAACTGCCAACAATGAGGATGATGAATGTGTGTGAGCATGTGACCAGCAGACACTCATTCAGTAGTTTCACTGAGTGATATAAAAAGCCAAACAATGTGTGTAACTCTGGCAGCGCATTGGTGCCAACAACTGCATGTCAGTGACATATGGCATGGACTACATCAATCACTATTAACGATAATTAAGTCTGCATTTAAAATGTGTTTCAGCCTTAGCTTATTAACAGGGTTAGGGTTAGGGTTAGTACAGGCTGTCTCCATTATAAACAAATGTATTAATTTATTCAAATAAATGTGCCCTGTCTGTCCAGAAGGACTAACTTTTGGATTGGTCTCTACGGGTCGCCTGCCCACTGGAACAAAAGGTGGCAGGTACCCAACACTCCAAGTTAAATACTTTAAACTATTGGATAGCCTCGCTAGCTCTTCAGGACTTATGATCCTTATTTTGATCAAAACCAGTCCTGTGATGAAGCAATAAACCACAAGATGGTGTGATCTTTAACACCCCTATTCAGCCATGTCCTGGTTCCATGGAATCCGAAAGATTTTAGTTCTAACCCATTACTTTGTTTCTGCTTTCGTGCTGTGGCATGTACTTGATTTCCACAGAAGTCTTGAATGCCACAAAATCGAGGGCAGGTATCGGGATGACTGATTTGTATGTGTTATGTCACAGTTTGAATTACTGAACTATTAAATTGTGATATAATTAAATGTCAACGTTAATGTTGATATGGCACAGTGACTGCCACGATCTTTTGTTAATGGCCATCACATCAAAAAGGTTGCCGGCCCCTGATCTAGGGTATACTCAACTTTTACTGCTCATACAAGTTGGTACCATCAGTCTGTTACATGTCACAGTTTCAGACCTGATCGTGTTCATTGTCACAGTCCAGCTTATGGAAATGATGAATAGGATTCCCACTCCTTGCATGAGTGTGTGTGTATCACATACGGACCGATGCAAATGTCTCTAAATGACATTAGGAAGAGGATGCCTTTTCCCAGTGGACAACGGAGCACATGTGTGTGTGTGTGTGTGTGTGTGTGTGTGTGTGTGTGTGTGTGTGTGCTGCACGAATGTGTGTGGACCAAGAAAGATTTATTCTCTTTAAAATCGCAAATAGAGTTTTGTTTTTGGTTGTTCCCCTCCCCTATATATTGTTTCTTGTGAAGTAGCCTACAATAGCAGAACACATTCACACAAACACATTCTTTGCTTTAAAGTTGCTGCAGCCTTCTATTACAGAAGAGTTTTGCATTCACAAAGAAATGAAGAAATGTAATCTGCCTGCTGAAGAAATTCAACCTGTCAAAGACAATGATGGTGCACTTCTACACAGCCATCATTGAGTCCATCCTCACTTCTTCTATCACCATCTGGTACACTGCTGCCACTGCCAAGGACAAGAGCAGACTGCAGCGTATCATCCGCACTGCTGAGAAGGTGATCGGCTGCAATCTGCCTTCCCTCGAGGATCTGCACACCCCGAGGTCCCTGAGGCGAGCGAGGAAGATTGTGGCCGACCCCTCCCACCTTGGACACTCCCTGTTTCAGTTACTCCCGTCCGGCAGAAGGCTGCGGTCCATCAAGACCAAAACCTCACGCCACAAGAACAGTTTCTTCCCATCTGCTGTCAGCCACTATAACAAGGCCAAGGACTCTCACTGACTTTAAATCACAAGCTGCCCAATGACACCCTGCACATTTCAATTTGCACTATTGTATCGTTCTCTTGCACTATCTGTTTTTTTAAGGTTAGATTGTAAATTATGACTACTTATATTTTTTATTTTATTCTCCTTAGTATTAGCTAGACCCCCCTTAGTATTAGCTAGACTTTGCTCCTTTTGTATAGTTAGTCCACATATCTAAGTTTCAATATTCCTATATGTTTAATGTATGCACCTCCCTGCCAAAGTAAATTCCTTGTGACATTCATGGCGAATAAAATCCCTTCTGATTCTGAAAACAAATAAGACACCTTATCTAGTAATTAAGAGAAAATATCTCATAATTATGAGAACAGGTGTCAAAAATAAATACATTTGTGAATGTGCTTCCGTAAAAATTCAGTAAAAAAAAAAAAGAAAAGAAAGAAAAGTTGTACAAGGTTGTCAGAACCATCTGCTTTCAGCTCTGCAATATGCCTTGGTTGTCATGATAAGAATATGGCATTGCAAGTTAAACCTTATTGGGATGGTCCTGTTGATGGCACTGCTCTTGTGTGACGCTGGATGGCCTCAATGGAATCTCTTCAGGAAATGTTTCTCTAAAAAACAATATGTATGACTCATGTAAAAGGAGTCTGTATCAAGAAGTTCTCATGAAGGCCATTGTTCATGTTAGGACGTGCCTGACCCTCCCTCCTCCAGCCTGGTGTATATATAACTGAGATCTCTCTCTACTCCTCACATCAACACCCAGCATCACCTCCATCTCAGAAGAAGACTTCATCCACAGGTGAGTTCTATGACTAGGGTTGACATCTGGCCATGTTTTATTTGAACTCTTTGCCAACACAACCACACACAAACACACACACACACACACACAGACATTAGCTGATTTTTTTTTTAGAGGTGGCATGGTATACCACATGATTCTATGACATTTTAATTAATTCAATTGTTGTATTACGTTTTCATAAATATTGTGTCGGGGCAATTTTGAGGAGTTTATTCAAATTAATGTCACAGTAAAAAGAGCTAATTTATCAACATAAAAACAGTTGTTATACAAAGTTATATCAATTTTTTTCTAATACGTTTCTCTTACAATGGCAAACACACCACAGGTCCAAGCCTCATCATCAGTGAAATAATGGTAAGGTTTTTTTTATTTGTACACATGGTGTTTAGAATACAGTAGTGACACAATATGTCTAGAAATGACATTGGCCTTTCTCATGTACCACATTGCTGTTTCCAGGAGCTGGATATAAATAATCTGGATCTGGCTGTTGGACAACAACTGACAGTGTATGGGAAGATTCCTGATGATGGCAAACGGTAATATATGATAACATTTAAGATAAACAAACTGTGCGAGTAAACAAAATTAACTTTTACTTACTTAATCTCACATTGTATTGTAAAACAGCCTATCTGCATGTTAGTTTGTGTAAACCCCATCCTATTGAGAGAGTCACACTTGACTGAGTTGTACATCTGTTAGTGATTTCAAACCCCAACTTCTGTTCTTTCAGGTTTGGAATATTCCTGGGTTGTGATCCTAAGAATTTTGCAGTGCACTTTAACCCCCGTTGGGATGATCCTCAAGATGGTACCACAATTGTGGTCAACTCGATGACGAACAGTGTATGGGAACACGAGATAAGGGAGGCAAACACCCTGCAAAGGGGCAGCTATGTCACGGTAAGAGCTTGCAGTATGATGGAGGAAAATGAAAATGCATACAAGTGTAATGGAGTTAGAACCGTGAAACTCGCTCCTCAGGTATCTAACAGGCCACCCACGTCAATGAAGAGCTAGCTTTTCTTTGGCGTAGCTGGTAGTGGTGGCGCTTGGGAAGTCAGAGATGGTGTGTTCGATCCTCGGTGAAGGATGAACACGATCCGGAAAACTGACGGAACTTGCAAGACCACGTCTGTTTCATACTCGTCACACAAGCTTTTGTTTGAAACAGGAAGCCATTCAAAAAGTTGTTTAATGGCATTTTAAAAACTCCAGTGACGTTTTGGGGGTAATAATACCATAAAACCTTCCACAGATTGTTATAGCTTTGGAAAGCAAGACTCTTTTCAAGATAAAACTCCCTAGTGGTCACACAATACCGTTCCCCAACCGAAAGAGCATGGACATCGACTACATCAGGATCAAAGGTGCCTTCCAGCTGAAGTCCTTCAAGATGGGTGAAATGGTTGTGGAGTCCCGTATGCAAGTTGATGCTACTCTGAAAGACGATCATTAATGTTGATGCAGTAAAGAAAAATATGATGGCAGACCTAAGAGAGGATCATTTATTGTTCCTATGAAATTTATTGAAATGTCTTTCTGGCTTTTATTTTCATGTTTTGATTGGTAAAGAAAAGGCATGCGCTGTAAATTCAAGAGTTAATAAAAAAACAAATTCTTTGAACTTCTTTCTTGAAAGATTATTTCATGACAAGCCACAGGATGCCAGTGTTGCATTGTTGAAACAATAAAAACCAGTATGTCATTTCACTATACAGTTTCATCAGAGCTGTCCTAAGCCTTTTAGGGGGCCCCTTACAATGTTGAGGCCCCCCACTGCCTCAGGGCCCCCTTACAATGTTGTGGCCCCCCACTGCCTCAGGGCCCCCTTACAATGTTGAGGCCCCCCACTGCCTCAGGGCCCCCTTACAATGTTGTGGCCCCCCACTGCCTCAGGGCCCCCTTACAATGTTGTGGCCCCCCACTGCCTCAGGGCCCCCTTACAATGTTGTGGCCCCCCACTGCCTCAGGGCCCCCTTACAATGTTGAGGCCCCCCACTGCCTCAGGGCCCCCTTACAATGTTGTGGCCCCCCACTGCCTCAGGGCCCCCTTACAATGTTGAGGCCCCCTACTGCCTCAGGGCCCCCTTACAATGTTGTGGCCCCCCACTGCCTCAGGGCCCCCTTACAATGTTGTGGCCCCCCACTGCCTCAGGGCCCCTGATACTGTCAGGTTATCAAGGGATTCTTAGCTTCTGCCCAAACTTGGAAAAGGCCTTGGCCATCAACAGGGGTAAAAATGGAAACGACTCAGACGGTTTCTTCATTCTTCTTTGGTTTATTTTAGTTAGTTAAAATTCTTCTACGTCTTTTCTGGTTGAAAACCTTTACAAGAAACAAACACAAAAGATACAGCACTCATAAACTGCCCTCCATCAAATACACAAACAAGCACCAGGTTATTCTCACCCTTACACCGTTTCACCAAACAACATACTTCAAACAAGCATTACTCCCACTCTACAATAAACATGCCATTGCATGAACTAACACGAGCACACAGCAGTCAGATATAAATTACTAACTAAAAACACTTAAGCACACTTTTACAATAGATTATCACGGCAGTGAACTGAAATGGAGCTGCTGGTGCGGTTCGCTCAGGTGATAGGTCGTTCATTATTTGTTGACACCATTTAGCTTTCCTGCAGATTACGCAATTGTCCAAAAATGTTTTGACAATCCTTCTTCCCTTAACCACCCAGGCCTTTCTTCTCATTCTCAACGGTGTTCCTGCTGTACCCTCATGATTGATATTGTGGGTTTGTCGTGCGAGCAATGTAGAAATCCACACATCTTGATGGAGAATAGGCACTAAAGATTTGTTTTCTCTGAAGATCTGAATTCTGCCGCCGCAGAGAAGGAGTCCATCTTTGTGCCAAACCACTACTAACCGGTTGAGGGTAGTGTCAGGAAATGTTGTGCCTTCTTGAGCTGCCAAGCAGAGAGTTCTGAAGGCATACTCACAGTCTTCAACATTGAGCACAAGAGTTTTGGATTCTTCTTTTGAGGGTGATGCCTCCCACTTTGATTTCTTTCCGGTCTGGTCTTTAAGGCCATCTGACAGCACAGATACTATTGATTATGGTCAATCCTTGATCATTGACACACCTACTATAAATCTAACACAGCTATTACAAATTGTATTAGCTGTAGCTGTGTTGCTTTCATAACACCAATGTCAACCTGGCATATGTATTTATCTTCTAAGGTATTTCACTTAAGAAATATGACTAGAGTGGTCTAGTGTTAACTTACACTTTAATATGTAAGGGATAATGCCCGACGAGGTGTTCATTATCATAAAATAATGGACGATGCAGAGGTGTGAATCGTCCGACGCTCAGCAGAAATCTGGAAAGTGCTTCTTGTCCTGACAACAAACTATGAGCAGGTGATGCTGTTCTCATTACGAAGGCACTGTCTGCCCCATCTCCCTGGGTGCTGTTCCAGCATTTCTACACTAAGGGTCAGTATACTGCCATTCACACTTCCCACTACACATGTACACAAGCAGCAAAATCATAGGGAAATCCAGGTGAATAGACAATACTTAAATATCACATGACATAGACTAAATTACTATAAGGTCAAGACAGACCATTCCCTGACTCTTCCACCAAAATACCATTAGAACAATTAAGGCACTTCTAATCCTTGATTTTCGGCTCTACTTCCTAAAAGCATAGCAGCTCCCTACTGAAAAGTTTATATGTCGCTTTGGATAAAAAAAGACCACTAAATGTAAACAATTTAAATGTGACTGTAGAATGTAGTGGAAGGGTTATCAGGCTGGTGTAAAAACGGTGTCCTCTCTGATAGGCTGTCCTGCTCTCATTTGGCATGTCTGGGAAGTATCATCAGTGAAAGTACATCTGGAAACATTATTCATTTCTGGCTGGCAGAGACAGCATTTTGATATGTAACTAGAGAGGGTACAATTTCTGGGGAAATGTGAGTTGTGCTTGCGTCCGTTTCAGATTGGTCCGTTTTTTTCCATAACATTGTGCAATCATATTTTACGTTATTGCCATGATCCCGTAGAAGGCGGCACTACTCTTGTGTGGTGTTGGATGGCCTCTCTTGAGGAAATGTTTCTCTAAAAATCTATTACAGTGATGAAGCAATAAACCAAAAGAGGGTGTGGTATTTGTCTTTGATACAACACCCCCCAAGCCATGGCACGGTTCCATGGATAAGGATTCTCGTGTGAAGCCCTTTTCCTTGGTATCAATGTGTCTTCAAGATGGGTTTCATTAAAGTTAACAACTCCCTAACAGTCGTTTATACCGTCGCCTCACAGCAAGAAGGCTCTGGGTTCAATTCCTTCTTGAGGCCTACCTGTGCTCAGGTGGGTTATCCATCTGGCCTTTCTGTGTAAAGTTTGCATGTTCTCCCGTGCTCACACAGGTTCCTATACAAAGAACCCCAATAAAAATCTGCAGAACAAATCTCTGTCCTGCCAAGGTGAGATGACCATGGCTCAGGGGGTAGAGAAGGTCACCCGCTAACTGACAAGTCGGTGGTTCGATCCCAGATTCCTCCTGGCCATGTGTGGAAGTGTCCTTGAGCACTGAACCCCAAGTCTCTCCTGATTGGCTGGCTAGTGCTGGGATGGCACCGATGTTTTGAAAATCCTGGGGTGGAGGATTTCCCCCTCTTGGTAGAAATCTGCTGAATGTTTACATTTGGTCTGGGAGGTCCTAATTGTTTAGTTGCCCATTTATCGTGATTCGTTCGCAGACTAAAAGTTCTGGAGCCTCATGTATGAACGTTGCGTACGCACAAAAAGCTTGCGTACGATGGTTGTCACGCACACTTTGTGATGTTTAAAGATTTACTTGACGTGAGAATGTGCGGGCCGTCACGGAAACTTTTGAGCAGACGTGAGAATGTGCGGACCGTCCGCAAAGTCTTCTCTGGCTCTGTAAAATGGCGAATTCTAACTGAAAAGTGCCGAGACTAACCAAACATTACAAAATAAAGTTTCCACTAGTACGTTTATGACGTTGACTATTCAAAAAACATAAAAATAAACGTTTGATCATTAATGTGGATGATCATATCAAAATGCCAAAACCCAAAACGGGAAATGCTATATAGCCTTCTGTTTATACCGCCACCACTTAATAACTTCTGTTAAACTTGAGGCTGTCAAACGAACGACAAAATCATGCTGTTACGATGCGCCACCACTCGTTTCTTCATTTAAAGTTTTTTATCGGACCATTTCTTCTTAATTTCTGCCATGGTCCGGGTCTCTGAACCCACAGCATTGATGGCCCTATAATAATAATGATACTTTTATTTGTAATGCACTTTACATTTAGCTAAATCTCAAAGTGCTGTTTTTTGTCACTAATACCTGATGACAGGTCGCCAAACATGACACTTTCTCGCCTCCACCTCTGTTGTCAGAACCGCGATCTCACAGTCACCGTATTTCTTCAAATAAACGCTGCAGCGTTTAACGTTCATTTTTGGTGCTGCGTTTCTTCGAGGGGCGGCGTTTATTCAAATAAATACGGTAATTCAGACAACGAAATGACCTCAGGAGCGCATTTATAGCCCATCTGCATATTAATTTATGGGAGGAGGCAAGGCGGGGTCAGTGGCTCGTTCACGTGCGGTCAATCTCACGTTGATTGTGATTTATAAAGGAAAGGTGCGCAGGACCTGGCGTACGACCGGTTTTATACATGTGAATATTTTTGTACATAGGTACTTTTCGAGTTTTGGCCGTACGCCATCTTCTGGTATGAAAGCTGCGCAATCCTTTATACATGAGGCCTCTGGTGTGAAGCCCTTTTCCTTGGTATCAATGTGTCTTTAAGATGGGTTCCATTAAAGTTAACAACTCCCTAACTGGAGTTAGGTTCTGGGTTCGATTCCCTCTTGAGGCCTACCTGTGCTCAGGTGGGTTATCTATCTGGCCTTTCTGTGTGAAGTTTGCATGTTTTTTCCCGTGCTTACACGGATTCCTATACAAAGAACCCCAAGAAAAATATGCAGAACAAATCTCTATCCTGCCAAGGTGGGATGACCATGGCTCAGGGAAGGTCACCCGCTAACTGCCAGGTCGGTGGTTGGATCCCTGATTCCTCCTGGCCATGTGTGGAAGTGTCCTTGAGCAAGGCACTGAACCCTGAGTCTCTCCTGATTGGCTGGCTAGCGCCTGGCATGGCAGCTCTGTCCATGGGTGAATTAGAGGCAACTGGAAAGTGCTTTGGGTGTGTCGTGAGGTTCCGTTAAATGCAGTTTACACCATCCCCTTCTCCCCCATGCAGTCTGTAAGTTCTATCCATCAGGGGGATTATATCTTTCTTGCTCCCTGCCTCATATGTCATGTGTGTATGTGCTGCATCGAGGAGGCAGGGAGCGCTTCCCTTAGATCATCCACTCCGCCAAAGTCAAACCTATTTCCATGGTTATCAATAACTGCTCAAATCGAATGCGAGAGTGTCTTGACTGAACTCTCTCTTTCCATCACGCAGCGTATTTATTCGGCTTATCAAACTGTCTATCTCAGGGGTACATTTCTATTGTCTGGGCAAGCAGGTGTGTGTGTCTAAACATGCCCAGCATGGGGGAGAAAGGGATGGTGGAGGGCGGCAATGCGATGCCGATATGTCAAAATATTTTCGAACAAATTACAACATATGACACATTTCAAAATGAGGGACTGGCGGACTGTCCGATCCTGGCAGAATTGGTATCCATGGATTTGCCATGACCCAATGAATCCATGGAAACCAACATCATACTTTTAAGACACATCTGTCAAAGGTTCTAAGTAAAAATACTAGTTTTTACACTCAAATAAGAAGTCAAATTAAACTGCCAACAATGAGGATGATGAATGTGTGTGAGCATGTGACCAGCAGACACTCATTCAGTAGTTTCACTGAGTGATATAAAAAGCCAAACAATGTGTGTAACTCTGGCAGCGCATTGGTGCCAACAACTGCATGTCAGTGACATATGGCATGGACTACATCAATCACTATTAACGATAATTAAGTCTGCATTTAAAATGTGTTTCAGCCTTAGCTTATTAACAGGGTTAGGGTTAGGGTTAGTACAGGCTGTCTCCATTATAAACAAATGTATTAATTTATTCAAATAAATGTGCCCTGTCTGTCCAGAAGGACTAACTTTTGGATTGGTCTCTACGGGTCGCCTGCCCACTGGAACAAAAGGTGGCAGGTACCCAACACTCCAAGTTAAATACTTTAAACTATTGGATAGCCTCGCTAGCTCTTCAGGACTTATGATCCTTATTTTGATCAAAACCAGTCCTGTGATGAAGCAATAAACCACAAGATGGTGTGATCTTTAACACCCCTATTCAGCCATGTCCTGGTTCCATGGAATCCGAAAGATTTTAGTTCTAACCCATTACTTTGTTTCTGCTTTCGTGCTGTGGCATGTACTTGATTTCCACAGAAGTCTTGAATGCCACAAAATCGAGGGCAGGTATCGGGATGACTGATTTGTATGTGTTATGTCACAGTTTGAATTACTGAACTATTAAATTGTGATATAATTAAATGTCAACGTTAATGTTGATATGGCACAGTGACTGCCACGATCTTTTGTTAATGGCCATCACATCAAAAAGGTTGCCGGCCCCTGATCTAGGGTATACTCAACTTTTACTGCTCATACAAGTTGGTACCATCAGTCTGTTACATGTCACAGTTTCAGACCTGATCGTGTTCATTGTCACAGTCCAGCTTATGGAAATGATGAATAGGATTCCCACTCCTTGCATGAGTGTGTGTGTATCACATACGGACCGATGCAAATGTCTCTAAATGACATTAGGAAGAGGATGCCTTTTCCCAGTGGACAACGGAGCACATGTGTGTGTGTGTGTGTGTGTGTGTGTGTGTGTGTGTGTGTGTGTGTGCTGCACGAATGTGTGTGGACCAAGAAAGATTTATTCTCTTTAAAATCGCAAATAGAGTTTTGTTTTTGGTTGTTCCCCTCCCCTATATATTGTTTCTTGTGAAGTAGCCTACAATAGCAGAACACATTCACACAAACACATTCTTTGCTTTAAAGTTGCTGCAGCCTTCTATTACAGAAGAGTTTTGCATTCACAAAGAAATGAAGAAATGTAATCTGCCTGCTGAAGAAATTCAACCTGTCAAAGACAATGATGGTGCACTTCTACACAGCCATCATTGAGTCCATCCTCACTTCTTCTATCACCATCTGGTACACTGCTGCCACTGCCAAGGACAAGAGCAGACTGCAGCGTATCATCCGCACTGCTGAGAAGGTGATCGGCTGCAATCTGCCTTCCCTCGAGGATCTGCACACCCCGAGGTCCCTGAGGCGAGCGAGGAAGATTGTGGCCGACCCCTCCCACCTTGGACACTCCCTGTTTCAGTTACTCCCGTCCGGCAGAAGGCTGCGGTCCATCAAGACCAAAACCTCACGCCACAAGAACAGTTTCTTCCCATCTGCTGTCAGCCACTATAACAAGGCCAAGGACTCTCACTGACTTTAAATCACAAGCTGCCCAATGACACCCTGCACATTTCAATTTGCACTATTGTATCGTTCTCTTGCACTATCTGTTTTTTTAAGGTTAGATTGTAAATTATGACTACTTATATTTTTTATTTTATTCTCCTTAGTATTAGCTAGACCCCCCTTAGTATTAGCTAGACTTTGCTCCTTTTGTATAGTTAGTCCACATATCTAAGTTTCAATATTCCTATATGTTTAATGTATGCACCTCCCTGCCAAAGTAAATTCCTTGTGACATTCATGGCGAATAAAATCCCTTCTGATTCTGAAAACAAATAAGACACCTTATCTAGTAATTAAGAGAAAATATCTCATAATTATGAGAACAGGTGTCAAAAATAAATACATTTGTGAATGTGCTTCCGTAAAAATTCAGTAAAAAAAAAAAAGAAAAGAAAGAAAAGTTGTACAAGGTTGTCAGAACCATCTGCTTTCAGCTCTGCAATATGCCTTGGTTGTCATGATAAGAATATGGCATTGCAAGTTAAACCTTATTGGGATGGTCCTGTTGATGGCACTGCTCTTGTGTGACGCTGGATGGCCTCAATGGAATCTCTTCAGGAAATGTTTCTCTAAAAAACAATATGTATGACTCATGTAAAAGGAGTCTGTATCAAGAAGTTCTCATGAAGGCCATTGTTCATGTTAGGACGTGCCTGACCCTCCCTCCTCCAGCCTGGTGTATATATAACTGAGATCTCTCTCTACTCCTCACATCAACACCCAGCATCACCTCCATCTCAGAAGAAGACTTCATCCACAGGTGAGTTCTATGACTAGGGTTGACATCTGGCCATGTTTTATTTGAACTCTTTGCCAACACAACCACACACAAACACACACACACACACACACAGACATTAGCTGATTTTTTTTTTAGAGGTGGCATGGTATACCACATGATTCTATGACATTTTAATTAATTCAATTGTTGTATTACGTTTTCATAAATATTGTGTCGGGGCAATTTTGAGGAGTTTATTCAAATTAATGTCACAGTAAAAAGAGCTAATTTATCAACATAAAAACAGTTGTTATACAAAGTTATATCAATTTTTTTCTAATACGTTTCTCTTACAATGGCAAACACACCACAGGTCCAAGCCTCATCATCAGTGAAATAATGGTAAGGTTTTTTTTATTTGTACACATGGTGTTTAGAATACAGTAGTGACACAATATGTCTAGAAATGACATTGGCCTTTCTCATGTACCACATTGCTGTTTCCAGGAGCTGGATATAAATAATCTGGATCTGGCTGTTGGACAACAACTGACAGTGTATGGGAAGATTCCTGATGATGGCAAACGGTAATATATGATAACATTTAAGATAAACAAACTGTGCGAGTAAACAAAATTAACTTTTACTTACTTAATCTCACATTGTATTGTAAAACAGCCTATCTGCATGTTAGTTTGTGTAAACCCCATCCTATTGAGAGAGTCACACTTGACTGAGTTGTACATCTGTTAGTGATTTCAAACCCCAACTTCTGTTCTTTCAGGTTTGGAATATTCCTGGGTTGTGATCCTAAGAATTTTGCAGTGCACTTTAACCCCCGTTGGGATGATCCTCAAGATGGTACCACAATTGTGGTCAACTCGATGACGAACAGTGTATGGGAACACGAGATAAGGGAGGCAAACACCCTGCAAAGGGGCAGCTATGTCACGGTAAGAGCTTGCAGTATGATGGAGGAAAATGAAAATGCATACAAGTGTAATGGAGTTAGAACCGTGAAACTCGCTCCTCAGGTATCTAACAGGCCACCCACGTCAATGAAGAGCTAGCTTTTCTTTGGCGTAGCTGGTAGTGGTGGCGCTTGGGAAGTCAGAGATGGTGTGTTCGATCCTCGGTGAAGGATGAACACGATCCGGAAAACTGACGGAACTTGCAAGACCACGTCTGTTTCATACTCGTCACACAAGCTTTTGTTTGAAACAGGAAGCCATTCAAAAAGTTGTTTAATGGCATTTTAAAAACTCCAGTGACGTTTTGGGGGTAATAATACCATAAAACCTTCCACAGATTGTTATAGCTTTGGAAAGCAAGACTCTTTTCAAGATAAAACTCCCTAGTGGTCACACAATACCGTTCCCCAACCGAAAGAGCATGGACATCGACTACATCAGGATCAAAGGTGCCTTCCAGCTGAAGTCCTTCAAGATGGGTGAAATGGTTGTGGAGTCCCGTATGCAAGTTGATGCTACTCTGAAAGACGATCATTAATGTTGATGCAGTAAAGAAAAATATGATGGCAGACCTAAGAGAGGATCATTTATTGTTCCTATGAAATTTATTGAAATGTCTTTCTGGCTTTTATTTTCATGTTTTGATTGGTAAAGAAAAGGCATGCGCTGTAAATTCAAGAGTTAATAAAAAAACAAATTCTTTGAACTTCTTTCTTGAAAGATTATTTCATGACAAGCCACAGGATGCCAGTGTTGCATTGTTGAAACAATAAAAACCAGTATGTCATTTCACTATACAGTTTCATCAGAGCTGTCCTAAGCCTTTTAGGGGGCCCCTTACAATGTTGAGGCCCCCCACTGCCTCAGGGCCCCCTTACAATGTTGTGGCCCCCCACTGCCTCAGGGCCCCCTTACAATGTTGAGGCCCCCCACTGCCTCAGGGCCCCCTTACAATGTTGTGGCCCCCCACTGCCTCAGGGCCCCCTTACAATGTTGTGGCCCCCCACTGCCTCAGGGCCCCCTTACAATGTTGTGGCCCCCCACTGCCTCAGGGCCCCCTTACAATGTTGAGGCCCCCCACTGCCTCAGGGCCCCCTTACAATGTTGTGGCCCCCCACTGCCTCAGGGCCCCCTTACAATGTTGAGGCCCCCTACTGCCTCAGGGCCCCCTTACAATGTTGTGGCCCCCCACTGCCTCAGGGCCCCCTTACAATGTTGTGGCCCCCCACTGCCTCAGGGCCCCTGATACTGTCAGGTTATCAAGGGATTCTTAGCTTCTGCCCAAACTTGGAAAAGGCCTTGGCCATCAACAGGGGTAAAAATGGAAACGACTCAGACGGTTTCTTCATTCTTCTTTGGTTTATTTTAGTTAGTTAAAATTCTTCTACGTCTTTTCTGGTTGAAAACCTTTACAAGAAACAAACACAAAAGATACAGCACTCATAAACTGCCCTCCATCAAATACACAAACAAGCACCAGGTTATTCTCACCCTTACACCGTTTCACCAAACAACATACTTCAAACAAGCATTACTCCCACTCTACAATAAACATGCCATTGCATGAACTAACACGAGCACACAGCAGTCAGATATAAATTACTAACTAAAAACACTTAAGCACACTTTTACAATAGATTATCACGGCAGTGAACTGAAATGGAGCTGCTGGTGCGGTTCGCTCAGGTGATAGGTCGTTCATTATTTGTTGACACCATTTAGCTTTCCTGCAGATTACGCAATTGTCCAAAATTTTTTTGACAATCCTTCTTCCCTTAACCACCCAGGCCTTTCTTCTCATTCTCAACGGTGTTCCTGCTGTACCCTCATGATTGATATTGTGGGTTTGTCGTGCGAGCAATGTAGAAATCCACACATCTTGATGGAGAATAGGCACTAAAGATTTGTTTTCTCTGAAGATCTGAATTCTGCCGCCGCAGAGAAGGAGTCCATCTTTGTGCCAAACCACTACTAACCGGTTGAGGGTAGTGTCAGGAAATGTTGTGCCTTCTTGAGCTGCCAAGCAGAGAGTTCTGAAGGCATACTCACAGTCTTCAACATTGAGCACAAGAGTTTTGGATTCTTCTTTTGAGGGTGATGCCTCTCACTTTGATTTCTTTCCGGTCTGGTCTTTAAGGCCATCTGACAGCTCAGATACTATTGATTATGGTCAATCCTTGATCAATCACACACCTACTATAAATCTAACACAGCTATTACAAATTGTATTAGCTGTAGCTGTGTTGCTTTCGTAACACCAATGTCAACCTGGCATATGTATTTATCTTCTAAGGTATTTCACTTAAGAAATATGACTAGAGTGGTCTAGTGTTAACTTACACTTTAATATGTAAGGGATAATGCCCGACGAGGTGTTCATTATCATAAAATAATGGACGATGCAGAGGTGTGAATCGTCCGACGCTCAGCAGAACAACAAACTATGAGCAGGTGATGCTGTTCTCATTACGAAGGCACTGTCTGCCCCATCTCCCTGGGTGCTGTTCCAGCATTTCTACACTAGGGGTCAGTATAGTGTCATTCACACTTTCCACTACACACGCACACAAGCAGCAAAATCACAGGGAAATCCAGGTGAATAGACATAGAACAAGCCGTAGCCATGGAGTCAACATTGGGGGGGACGAATTAATTTTTGTTATGATGATTTCGGACAGCGTCCGTGGTTGCCTGTCGTAGGGTAGCACATTTATATTTTTATTTCAATATATTGGGGGGTAGTTTTGACCAGATTTGAATATTGGGGGGATGTGTCCCCCTTATGATTACGGCCTTGGAACAAGGCACTTCTAATCCTTGATTTTCGGCTGTACCCTACCAACTGAAAAGTTAGCATGTCTGTTCGGATAAAAGCGACCACTAAATGTATACAATTTAAACATGACTGTAGAATGTAGTGGAAGGGTTATCAGACTGGTGTAACACTGTGTCCTCCCTGATAGGCTGCCCTGCTCTCATTTGGCAGGTCTAATATGACAGGATCAGACACCGTCAGGTCCATTATCTCCCAATAAGAGCTCGTTAAGTAATTAACAGAGAACGGGGGAGGCGGGTGATTGGAAGGTGATGAAGATAGTCAGGTCGGGTAGCCTACCAATGCATGTCTGGAAAGTATCATCACTGAAAGTTCATCTGAAAACTTTAGTTTGTGCTCCGTCTTGCTCGTGGATGCAGACCTGACTCCCGGACGGGTAAGTAAATTGTACAGCTATTAAGCTAACTACTGTAGCTAGTGCTAGTAGAATACCGCTGTGGGAATCAAAACAAATAACCAGTCGAAGTGCGTACAAAATACAGCGGTGTTCACAGCCTGGAAACATAACCCTAGCTAGCTACATGGGAACACCCTGGCCTTTGTTTGTGGCGTTTCTGCAGCTGTCCTGTTGTTTAAGGTATCGAGCAGTTTATCTCCCAGAAGTTAGTTAAAAACGTTGTCGATCTACTTAGCTAACTGATGTTCTGCTGTCGTGTAGGTAATCGCGCGCGAGTTAGTGACGACCGTGGCTAGATAGTTAGCTACCGCTAGCTTCACTTTTTGCCAAACAAACTTAAATTATGCCTAAAACGATGCCTTGCCAAAGGCAACCACACCCAATAATTCAAACTGTATTTATTTAGCAGGCAGCATTATTGATACACAGGGGGGATTTTAAGGTACGATCTCTAAATCTGCATGGAACGCTAAACTATTCATCTGTCGCAACTGTCACGGCAACATCCAAATTGTCGTTTTCTTTAGCTGTTTCTTATGAGTTTCTTTTACAACTGCAGTTTATTTCTGTTACTCCTATCAACATTATTTACTATACAGTATCATCACTAATCCTCTTCCTCTCTCGGCTTTCCTCTGGATATGGGATTCATCCTGCTCTGTTTGTCTGTCTGTCTGTGTCTGTTTGTCTGTCTGTCTGTCATATTAACAGTGGTCACTGTAGAGTTTATTTGTGTGTCTCTCCTAAAAGAGACACAGGTCCTGAACTGAGGTTTAGGTGTTGATCTGAGGGTCTAGGTTGGTTATAGGTGCTGATCTGAGTGCATCTGTGAATAGTATTTGATGCTCTGCCACTAAATGAACAGTATTTTACCTTGTAATCCTTAGTTAAATACCTCAGACACCTATAGTGTAGGTGTGACACCTGGCCATCACCAGATGTTTTAGGATTTGAATCTTGGCCGGAAGATTAAACTGTAGTATTTGGTATTAGTTATGCAGTTGATGGAAGTTCTCTATGGGGAGTATGCCACACACTAATCCCCCTGCACTGCATGACGAGGAGCTGGGTTGAGTATCACTGTAACATGAGGAGGAGCTGGGTTGAGTATCACTGTAACATGACGAGGGGCTGGGTTAAGTATCACTGTAACATGACGAGGGGCTGGGTTGAGTATCACTGTAACATGAGGAGGGGCTGGGTTAAGTATCACTGTAACATGACGAGGGGCTGGGTTGAGGAACATGAGGAGGAGCTGGGTTGAGTATCACTGTAACATGAGGAGGGGCTGGGTTAAGTATCACTGTAACATGACGAGGGGCTGGGTTGAGTAACATGAGGAGGAGCTGGGTTGAGTATCACTGTAACATGAGGAGGGGCTGGGTTAAGTATCACTGTAACATGACGAGGGGCTGGGTTGAGTAACATGAGGAGGAGCTGGGTTGAGTATCACTGTAACATGAGGAGGGGCTGGGTTAAGTATCACTGTAACATGACGAGGGGCTGGGTTGAGTAACATGAGGAGGAGCTGGGTTGAGTATCACTGTAACATGAGGAGGGGCTGGGTTAAGTATCACTGTAACATGACGAGGGGCTGGGTTGAGTAACATGAGGAGGAGCTGGGTTGAGTATCACTGTAACATGAGGAGGAGCTGGGTTGAGTATCACTGTAACATGACGAGGGGCTGGGTTGAGTATCACTGTAACATGACGAGGGGCTGGGTTGAGTATCACTGTAACATGACGAGCAGCTGGGTTGAGTATCACTGTAACATGAGGAGGGGCTGGGTTGAGTATCGCTGTAACACGAGGAGGAGCTGGGTTGAGTATCACTGTAACATGAGGAGGAGCTGGGTTGAGTATCACTGTAACATGACGAGCAGCTGGGTTGAGTATCACTGTAACATGAGGAGGGGCTGGGTTGAGTATCACTGTAACATGAGGAGGGGCTGGGTTGAGTATCACTGTAACATGACGAGCAGCTGGGTTGAGTATCACTGTAACATGAGGAATGAGCCTCTTCAAACAAACTAAATTGTTTACTATGAAAATGTTACAAAGGTTTGAATCCTACCTACTCTTCATTTATTAAGAAGATTAGAGAGAGAGAAAAAGGGGGGAAGAGAGCGAGAGAAACATAGAAACATAGAGAGAAAGTACTGTTATATCACCTTCAACCTCTCAAGCTAAGTCAATGACACATTAGCGGTAAGGACAGGGCATCTGCCCCCATCTGCCTACGGAGTCTCTGCTCTCGTCAAGTAAATTACCTTTGGAAAACAGTTGGCCTCGGGCTTTAGAAAGCGCACCAACTTTTTTTATTCTCCAGTTCACCTTCATTACTCTGTTGTACTTAACAGGTAAGGACGTTCAAGCGGGCTATTACAAACCACAGAGAACAAATGGACACATGCAATATAATCAGTCATGGAGGGAGAGAGAGGAGAGAGGGAGGGAGAAGAGAAGGAGGGAGAGGTGAGAAGCAGAGAGAGATGAGGGGGAGAGCGTAGAGAGCAGAGTGAGAGAGGGAGAGAGGATAGAAAGAGAGAGGAGAGGGAGAGAGAGGGGAGAGAGAGGAGGAGAGATGGAAAGAGAGGGAGGGAACGAGAATCGAAGTGAGAGAAGAGGAGGGCGACGTGTAGGGAGCGAGAGAAGGGGGAGAGAGGGCTAAAGAGAGACAGGTTAGAGAGGGTAATGCAGTACTCTGCATCCATACATCGGCCTTATTCATTTCCTATCTTTTACTGTGTTAATGGCGTCTGACTTAGTCCTCTATGAGCAGTTTGCTGGAGGGTGTTGACATCGCCTCGACCTGGTCGGGAGGCTGGACGGATATAGAAACACGCACGGCTTCCTGTCCAGGTTTAATCACCTCACTTAATCACATTTAAGCATATTACAAGCGCCAATACGTATGAAAATATGTTTTACCTATTGGGCTCGCTAGAGATTTGACTGGAACCTACAGCTCTGCATTGTGACCACTAGATGGGGCTGTGACTCATCAGAAATGTGACACCATAGGAGGACAGTCTGGACTCCAACTGAAGTCCTGTTTTATCAGTGGTGTGTCAGTGTGTGGTTGTTGAGATGAGTATCTATAGAGTAACTGTGCGTAGCAGAGGCCTTGTTAAAGGAAGTGGGCATGGCCTTGACAACAGTGCTTCTATTTGACCCATGTCTTTGATTAGCCAAGACACTAGGGAAGCCAGGTCCCCCCTCTCCGTCTTAGGAAGTGTCACACTGAATATGGTTGTGTAGTATAGCACAGGCCATGCAGCTGGAGTGTTATTTAAGCACACACGCTGATGTATGTGCATGCATGCATGCATGATGATAATGATGATGATATACTTTATTGATCCCTCAGAGGGAAATGTTTATGTGCAGGCCAGGGTTAGGACCCATGACCCAGTGTGTCCAGGGTTAGGATCCAAGACCCAGTATGTCCAGGGTTAGGACCCAGTGTGTCCAGGGTTAGGACCCAGGACCCAGTGTGTCCAGGGTTAGGACCCAGGACCCAGTATGTCCAGGGTTAGGACCCAGTGTGTCCAGGGTTAGGACCCAGGACCCAGTGTGTCCAGGGTTAGGACCCAGTGTGTCCAGGGTTACGACCCAGGACCCAGTGTGCAGGGTTAGGACCCAGTATGTCCAGGGTTAGGACCCAGTATGTCCAGGGTTAGGACCCTGTGTGCAGGGTTACGACCCAGGACCCAGTGTGCAGGGTGAGGAGGGGCGAAGAGGGGTGAGGAGAGGGATGGATAGTGTAATGAAAGGACCATGGTGTTGCTGGATGTGAGGGGGTTGACTCCAACAAATTACCTTCCATTCTTTCCTTTTTGTCTTTTATGTCTGTTAGTCTGACACTCTCTGTATCATGCGCTCACACACACACAGACACACACACACACTCACAGACACACACACAGACACACACAGACACACACACAGACACAGACACACACTCTCACACACACACTCACACACACACTCACACACGGACACACACACACAGACACACACACACGGACACACACACTCACACACAGACACGGACACACACACATGGACACACAGACACACTCACACACAGACGCAGACACAGACACAGACACACTCACACACACACAGACACACACACTCAGACCCACACTCTCTTCCCTGTCTGACGTAGAGTTGAGAAGGGGTGGAGGGATGGAAGGGTGGAGGAGCATTGATGATGACACTCTATAAAAACCCAATATTGCTGCTCAAACAACTGGTTTGATGCCACGAGAGTGGAGAGGAGGACTGAGTGATTTACTGAAGCTGAGCTATCAAAGTGCTGCACGGCGGAAGAGAAAGGAGTCAAGATGGAAGCCACTTAAATAGTCCTGCAAGACGAGGACTCGTGGGGTGAATGGACGGGCGGAGCCTGTCTTAACGAGCTCCTTTTATGAGACGGCTTCTGGAGATGCGCACCTCTGTTCTGTCCCCCCCAGCCCCCCCCCCCCCCCTCTCTCTCTCTCTTTCTCTCTCTATGTCTGTCTGTCTCTCTTATGGTCCTGCTTTCTCGGAATCTCGCTTTTCAGAAACTCGTCTCTTTTTATTCTCTCTGTGCTGCTCTCTTTCTCATGATCTCTCTCTCTCTTCAACTCTAACTCTTTCACTGTATCGACTCCCTCCCTCCCCCATCCCTGCAATGGAGGGATGAGGGGATGGGGGGATGAGGGGATAGAGGGAGGGATGGGAGGTGTGGGCTGGAGGGATGGGAGGGGTGGTAGAGGAATGAGATGAAGACATAAACAGAGATGATTGCTTAGCCAATGTTCACCAGATGGAACTTGTGATTTATGTTCTAGATGTTTCAGGCCCAAATCCTGGCACCACTTTCAAAACTCTGCTCATATGGACTTCCTTTGTTTTCAGGCTTTCAAGAGACAGACTGTGCAGGAGATGACAGTATTTCTGTGTCCAGAACTCACCTTGTTCCTGCTATTTGTTTATGAGATGGCTGTGTTAGCAGACTGGCTAGTGGTTGCTAGGCAGATTACTGACCTCAACACTGGCATCAACACCCAGGCTTGCTGATTGGTCTCTGATGAATTTACCAGAAACCCTCATTTGGTTTAGTGGGTAATGGGCCCAATTGGCCATCGCAGACAACAGGAAGTGTTTTGTCCAAGCAGAGCCCAACCGCCTTGATTGTGTAGAAATCAATTTCAGCTCCCTGTAATTAGAGCAAATAACTGAGGAGAGGCTAATTAGACAAATTTTTTGTGAATGTGAGACACAGACAGACACACACACACACACAGTCTCTCACGCACAGACACACACACACACACACACACACACAGTCTCTCTCACACACACACACACACACACACAGTCTCTCTCACACACACACACACACACAGTCTCTCACACACACACACGCTCATACACTGTATGAGGCCCGATGAGACCAGACCACTGAACTTGCACACCCTGGTAGGTAGAGGACCAGGGCTGCGTCATAGGCCTAAGTTGATCATAGAATCCATCGTACGACAAATTTTAGTTTTACGGGCCGTTCCCAAAGACATCGTAGCTAAAGTGTCTCTTGAAACTTTGTAGCTCTTGAAAGCGCATAGATTAGCCTACTCCTTACGAGCATGTTTGGAAAATTTACGTAAGAAATATCGATGGTTTTGTTTTTTTGCTCGATCGTTGCTACGATCCATCGTTATCGGGAAACACAGCCCTGGGCGAGGCAGAGGCGAGCAGGGCAGAGGCGAGCAGGGCAGAGGCGGGCAGGGCAGAGGCGGGCAGGGCAGAGGCGGGCAGGGCAGAGGCGGGCAGGGCAGAGGCGGGCAGGGCAGAGGCGGGCAGGGCAGAGGCGGGCAGGGCAGAGGCGGGCAGGGCAGAGGCGAGGCGTCTGAGAGCTGGACGCCCTTGTGGTTGTGATGGGGCTCGCTGGACGACAGCTGTGATCAGCGAGCAGCTCCGGGTTAAACCTCCGGTGGTGTGAAGGTTCCCTGGACCAGACCCCTGGACCAGACCCCTGGACCTCTCTCCTTCAGTCTCCCTTATCTTCCTCTCCCCTCCCTCTTTCTCCATCTCCCCTTCCTCCTCCCCTCCCCCACAGCTCTCTGGCTCTAATTGAAAGCGGCTATGTAGCGGGGGAGCTGTGGAACCCAGAGAAGGGAAGACAGGCTGCCTGCCTGGCAGAGCACAGTCCCCCTTTTAGGATTCATTTCCTCCACACCTGGCCTGGGGAAATGAATGGGTGTTAAATCCAACTCTGTTCTTTTGCCTCTCTCTCTGTCTCTCTGTCTCTCTCTCTCTGTCTCTCTGTCTCTGTCACACACCCTCTCTCTCTCTCTCTCCGTCACACACACCCTCTCTCTCTCTCTCTCTGTCACACACCCTCTCTCTCTCTCTCTCTCTCCTATTCATCTCTCTAAGTATCCCCCCTCTTTCTTTCTCTTTTCTATTCAAGCACTCTGTATTTTTCTCCTCATAATTTCCTTTTCACTCTTTCCCTGTCCCTCTCCTTCCCTCTCTCTCTCTTCTCTCCCTCTCTCCTTCCCACCCACTCGTTCTCCTTCCCTCTTTCTTTCTTTCTTTCTCTCTCTCTCTCCATTTCCTGGCCTGTGTTTCAGTGACGTTCTAATGGCTGCTGTGAGTGTTTCCAGCCAGCTGTTAGAAAGTGACGCAGTCAGCAGGATCCACTCCCCCCCCACCTCTCCCTCCTTCCACCCTCGCCTTCCCTCCCACCGTCTCTCTCCCTTACACCTTCTTACCCCACCCCCTTCCTTCCTTCCTCCCTTCCTTCACCTTTTATCCCTCTCTCCCTCTCCTCTGTCATCCCTCTCTCCCTCTCCTCTGTCATCCTCACCAATGAATCCACCACCTCAGTCTGTTCCTGCTGAGAAATGTTCTTAGAAGAAAACTCGTTTTGGTTCCTGGTATTGTCTGGAAGTATAATCACAGAATAAGATTCTCTTAATGATCAATCAAGCAGCTTGTTCTACTCACCCCACTGAAACCATCCACATGAGAATGAGCAATGGAACCATCCTCCTGTGCGGTCTTTAGAGAGCAATCGCTGTGTACATCCTTTTCTTAACGATGAAACTTCTTAGAAACTTTATTCTTCTTCTCATAAAAAAAAAAGACATCCACCCCCTTCGTCTAACTAATTCTGCTTCGTACGAACAGTAGCAACCATGTTTCATTAAATTGGATAAAAAATAAAAAAACGTTCTTGCCAGATCAATAATAAGTTCCCTTCTGTTGACACTTGGGTTGAAAAAACAGAGCTTTTTTCTTGTTCTCCCTTGTCAATGTAATTGCCACACACCCAATCCCTTGCTCAAGTTTATTCATCATTTATAACAAAAACAAGGACAGATACATTGTACAGTCCTGCAGAATGTACTTGTACGAAGAATACTGAAACATTCAGTGAATAATTCTCTGACGACTGACAATGGCCGAAGTCAAGACTAACATAAGAATGTAAGAACATGTCAATGTATGTAGATCACCAAGCAGAGGAAGTGGCAGTTGGATGGGAGGACAGAGGAAGGGGCAGTTAAGTGGGAGGACAAAGGAAGGGGCAGTTGGGTGGGAGGACAGAGGAAGGGGCAGTTGAGTGGGAGGATAGAGGAAGGGGCAGTTGGTTGGGAGGACAGAGGAAGGGGCAGTTCGGTGGGAGGACAGAGGAAGGGGCAGTTGGGTGGGAGGACAGAGGAAGGGGCAGTTGGGTGGGAGGACAGAGGAAGGGGCAGGGGCAGTTGGGTGGGAGGACAGAGGAAGGGGCAGTTGGGTGGGAGGACAGAGGAAGGGGCAGTTGGGTGGGAGGACAGAGGAAGGGGCAGTTGGGTGGGAGGACAGAGGAAGGGGCAGTTGGGTGGGAGGACAGAGAAAGGGGCAGTTGGGTGGGAGGACAGAGGAAGGGGCAGTTGGGTGGGAGGACAGAGGAAGGGGCAGTTGGGTGGGAGGACAGAGGAAGGGGCAGTTGGGTGGGATGCTGTTGGACGGAGTGCAGATAGACATGACGCACGCACTCTAAACAGCGACGCGATCAGGAGCACGACCCTCTTTATGTACCAGAAAATGACTAAATATACGTATTGAAACCCGGTCCTTCTGAAATTCAGTTGGCTTGTGGTGTTACGCGTCACAGCACAGGTGAACGAACCTCACACTTACCTACCGAAGAAACAGGTCGCAGCTTCCAGCTCTCCGTCCCTCTGCTGTCGCCATGGTGAAGCTGAAGGAGGGAAGGAGCCAGGGAACCTTATTGGATGCATAAATCACTTCCTGGTTGCAGGGTGTGTTGTTTCACGGCTAATGGATCTCTTCCTTCACTCCGTAAATCACGACTCACCGCGGATGCCTTCACAGGGGAGGGAGGTTGGGAGAGAGGGAGGAAAGAAGGAAGGGATGGAAGGAAGGAGGAAAGGCCTCTTCTCCTTTTTTCTCTCATTTTGTCTGCTTTGCTCAATCCCACTTCTACCGGAGGGCTTCTGGGTTCACAGGAAAGCAGCTCAGACACTGTGCATGGCTGCTCTCTGCTCTCTCTGAACTGTACAGTCATGGAGCACTCTCTTAGGCCGGTGAGGGCAGCATTAATCCCAAACTGCTGGCAGAGTCACCCAGAGTTCAGGCCTGGCAGATAGGCTTTCTGCTTCCTGTCGGCAGAGTTCTGGGACACCTTGAACTCCACATGACTCCCTGGACAAGCGCCATACTCGAACGTCCCAGGTTCATTTTTCTTGTGAAACTGGATGGAACTGAGTCGGAAATGACTCTCTGAAATGACTCCCTCTGATAAACTTCAATTGCAATGACTCCCCCCTAAAATGATTCCCTATAGAATGATGGCCTTCTAAAATAGCTCACTCTATAATGACACCAATCTAAAATGACTCCCTCTAAACTTACTAGATCTGAAATGACTCAATCTGAAATAACTCCCTTGAAACTGACTAGATCTGAAATGACTCCCTCTAAAATGATTCACTCTGGAAAAAACTCCCTCTGTAATGACTTGCTCACTGGTCATTAAAGCTGTTTGTCACAGTCTTATTATCATCGCATAATGACCGTGGATTCTTTTCCCCTCGTCCAGCCTGGGTAGATGTTGTTAAAACATCTTTTGTATTATCTTCTCATGGTCTCCACACTCATGGATTCTTTTTCAATCAAGCGACTGTTGTGAGCCTGTCATCATTTACATAACATGTAGTCCTTTAGCAGACGCTCTTATCCAGAGCGACTTACAGTAAGTACAGGGACATTCCCCCCGAGGCAAGTAGGGTGAAGTGCCTCGCCCAAGGACACAACGTCATTGGCACGGCCGGGAATCAAACCAGCAACCTTTGGATTACTAGCCCGACTCCCTAACCGCTCAGCGATGGCTTTAACCCTGGCCTCTTCTGGGGATATTCCTTCTATCCACTCATCCTCTCTCCTCTCTCTCTCTTCTCTCTTTCCTCTCTCTCTCTTCTCTCCTCTCTCTCTCTTCTTTCCTCTCTCTCTCTCTTCTTTCCTCTCTCTCTTCTTTCCTCTCTCTCTCTTCTTTCCTCTCTCTCTCTTTCCTCTCTCTCTCTCCACACCTGGCTCTCCAACTGGCCCCACTGACGCCATCACCAAACGCACCGAGCTGGAACAGACTCATTACGAAGGCGAGCCAGTTACTGAACTTTGACCTTTTTTCCCTCTACTGACACAGAGCTGTCAATCTCCTCTCCTCCGCTCCTTCCTCTTCCTCGCACTCAGGTCGCCTCCACCCGGCCTCCGGCTCCCTCTACAGGTCATGGTTGATTATGATGAATCCCTCTGTCTCTCTCTCTCTCAACTCTCTCTGTCTCTCTCTCTCCCACTCTCTCGCTCTCTCTCTACTCTCTCTATTACATTCATCTCTCTATTTAAGTTCAAGGTCATGGTTGTTTATGACTAATCTCTCTCTCTACTTCTTCTCTCTCTACTTCTTCTTTTTGTTCCTGCCTCTCCCAAACACGGGCCTGTGCAGCTTTGTAATGACCACAGAGAGGGGCCAGAGGTGCCGGTTGGCCTCCATCTTGGCTGACGAGCATGCGGACATTAATGATGTATGAAAGGAGCTACCTGCAGGGCCGGGCAGTGACGGCCTGATGGAAGCTAATTAGCGTTTAGCAAGAGGCTTCAGCAGCCTTGTGCGAGCCTCTGACCTGCCCTCGCTTCTCTTGAATCTATCTTTCTCTCTCTTTCATTCTGTTTCTCTCTCTCTCTTTTTGTCTCTCTCTCTCTCAGTTCTCCCTGTGTCTCTCTCTCTCCCCTTTCTATATCTCTAGGCTGTCAGTCAGGTCTATAGATGACGTCCTCTTCCGTTTGGCTAATGAGAGGCCAGGTTGGCGTCGGCATCCCAAGGCAGGCAGACCTCCTAACAAAGTCCAGGAACTGAATCACTTATTTGATCTGGAGAGGAAATGACATAAGGAAGAAAAGGTTGCCATTTCTTTGTTCGCTGTTTTTTTTTTCTCTGATTCGACGGTGCGAGAGGTGCAGTCTCCCTCTCAAATAAATATTTAAAAAGCAAATGAAAGTTCAGAGCCGTTCAGACGAGGAGTCGTGGCAGGGGACCTCTCCTCACTGTGGTTTTTGATGAGCAAGGTCCTCGAGGATTCTCCGAGTACAGACGACCTTGTGGAGGATGACTGTCAACTCCTTTGACACTAAGCACACAGCCTGATTAAGACAGTCAGAGAAATGCTGAGTGAAGCTTCGTCAAGTCGCTGCTGAGACTCGACTCGTTAAGGTAGAAAAGGATGAAGGTTTCAGAATAGAGAAATGCCTTCTCTCATGTCAAGGCCTGTCAGTCCTCCGGAGGAGGTCTCAACACCGACGAGATACCAGCTTAGCATTTCTTCCTCTTTTGTTTTCCAACCGGTTGGAATCTTATTCCCTGCTTCTCTCCATCCCCACGTAAGATAATTAAGACATTCCTCTAGTTCTTATAACTTTGAAATTACCATACTTTAATACAAACAACATGGCCTTGAGCTAATGTAACTGGGTTCACAAACTTTTTCCTTCGATATTAAAACCACGGACGAACAAAGAATGTATGTGTAGGTGTTCTGAAATGGAATCAATTTTTACACTCAGACCTGAACTGTGGAAAAACTACTTTGGATCTTGACCCTTTCTCATCCTCGCAACAAATACAACGAAGGGGTGACATCGCTGAAACCTCAAGTCTGAGACAAGCAAGTGAAACGTCAAATCTTCATCAAGGCAGGAGCAGGGGTCGGGTGTCTCCCCGCCCACACGTGAGCTGCTGGCGAGCCGTGGCCTCAGTCTCTCTGAGAGGGCATATCCCACATCCAGATACATGCAGAAAATATCTCTCTCTCCATGTCGTCTCTCTTTCTCTCCCTCTCCTCTCTTTCTCTCTCCATCTTTCTCTCTCTCTCGAAATAATCTGAGTTCCTAACCCAAACCTCAGATGGTTATCCTTTAATATTCATGGAACAAAGGTATGCTGATTATCATTCTGTTTTAAGAGCTCCATTCTCCTGTGTTTGTATAGAGCTCTGATTAGTTATTAATGCACACGACCACCCAGCTGAAAAGGCCAATCTGGAGATGTTGTGTTTTTGACCTGCACAGAAGTGTGTCTGTGTGAGGGTGGGTGGTGCTGAAGAAGAAGGGTGGCTGTTTGTGCCTCAAGTGTTTTCATTATCCTGGGATTAACCCTGTAGCTGTGGGCTCGCTCCTCTCCGACGTGTTTGTGGAGCCGGCCCGCCAGACGTTACCCGGGGAACCATGAGGAGGGCCGATGTGAAACGCAAATAGATGTTGAGGAGAAGACGGTAATTAAAACAGTTGCCGTGGACGATGAATTCCGCCGGCTGTTGGTTTCCATGGTAACCCCCTTGGCGTCTGTGTGGTCTCTAAGAGCCGTCGTTGTTGTTCTCTGACGCTTGTGTGAAGATCTAAAGACAAGGGAATGTTTGGCTTTTTATGTGTTTGAAGACTCCATCTCTCTCTCTTCCTCTCCCTCTCTCTATCTCACTCTCTATCTCACTCTCTCTCCTTCTCTCATCTCTCTCTCCTCTCTCTCTCTCTCCTCCCTCTCTCTCTCTCTCCTCCCTCTCTCTCCTCCCTCTCTCTCTCTCTCTCTCTCCTTCTCCCCTCTCTCTCCTCCCTCTCTCTCTCACCTCCATCTCTCTCTACTCCATCTCTCTCTCCTCCATCTCTCCTCTGGGATGACAGCAGCAGGAGAACTTCCCCTCAGCAGAGCCCTGTGGGCTGGGCTCCATCACGGCCGGCCGGGCTGAGAGGTGATGCTCGTTCCAGCTGTGTGACGGGAGCTGTAGCTGCCCCCTCCTCTGTCCCCTCAAACACATCCAGAGTTCTGCCCTCCTCTGCCCCCTCAAACACATCCAGAGTTTTGCCCTCCTCTGCCCCCTCAAACACATCCAGAGTTCTACCCCCTCCTCTGCCCCCTCAGACACATCCAGAGTTCTGCCCCCTCAAACACATCCAGAGTTCTGCCCTCCTCTGCACCCTCACACACATCCAGAGTTCTGCCCTCCTCTGCCCCCTCAAACACATCCAGAGTTCTACCCCCTCAAACACACCCAGAGTTCTGCCCTCCTCTGCCCCCTCAAACACATCCAGAGTTCTGCCCCCTCCTGGCGCCCTCCTCTCCCTCCAGCTGCAGGTGGGTCTCTACAGAAACGACAGAGCAGTATTTAAAGTTTATGTTTTCAAACTTTCTCACCCGGGGTTGGAATCCACTACTTTGTGTTCGTCCTCGGATCAGCGGGAGGAAGTTCTCTTTGTTCCTGTTCTGGGGACGGGGACGGGGGGGGGGGACGGGGGTGAATGGAAAATGGATGAGTCCGACACCCATCTTAGCCGTTAATTACCGTCTGGATCCCGTACAAAAGGCTGTGTAAACGTTCTTCCTCTGGTCCAGTTCCACTCGCTTCTCTGGCAGAGCAGAAAGATGCTATTGTCACGCCGGTAATTTGATTTATTGCAGAGAGAAGGTGTGTACAATGAGATTATCTGTCCCTCATGCTCCGAATTCATCAGGAGTTGCTCTTTGTCGAGGCCTTTTGTGCTCTGCTGTATTTCTGCCCTCACTCTGGCGGCTAGTTTGTTCTTTAATTTACGAGCACAAAGAACATGATAATGGGTAGACAAGGCCTGACATTTCAAGGCTTTCTGTACGCGAGGGTGATTAAATCAAGCCTTTTCATATTTCAGGATAATAAAGACAAACTGACCAATTTTCCACTTCCCTGAGATGTTTCCTTGTCTTAAGTGTGGGCCCATTTGGTGAAATGTAGTTTGGGTCCAAAGGTGAACAGAGAAGTTGGAGACGGCGTTGGGGTGATGTCTAGTGGAAGAACGGCTTGCTGTTTGACCTTTTTACCGAGCATCTCTGTTTTCTGCTTTTTGACGAGTCATTCTCAGTTTGGAGCTTAGAGGCCTTTTAAAGTCATTTTCCCCGTCGTAGGAATATTATTCACACTGCATCTCGCTGGGCAGTGTGGAACAAATGGGATTTCCTGTGTGCTTATGTTAATCACAATCAGCTATTACTTTATCATCTGTTCATGTATTTTCTTATTATCCATCTTCCTCCTGTAACATGCTCTGTTCTGATTATGTTACAATGCTATGATGTATGAACCGCCTCCCTATAATAAAACACCTATTGGCTGTGTTATATCAGTTTGTCCCTGTTCGCTATAAACCCCGCCCTCCGGCCTTCAGCGCAGATAGACATGACTGAGAACTGTGGTGTTGTGCATCACAGGTCTGGTTTTCTCTGTGGTGTTGTGCATCACAGGTCTGGTTCTCTCTCTGTGGTGTTGTGCATCACAGGTCTGGTTCTCTCTCTGTGGTGCTGTGCATCACAGGTCTGGTTCTCTCCCCATCTGCAGATTGCGGGTTGCTAATGTTTTTAAATCCAGAACTGAACTGATCCTTGTCACTCCGTTAATAAAGTGATGGACTAAACTCTTTCTTCATCAGCAGCCCTCTGCAAGGTCATGTTGAGTTGATAAACAAGATAATCAGCATGATCAATATGTTCACAACCGCTCCAACCTTCTACATTCTGTTTTGTGTATATTTATATAGTAGCTTTCATACGATGTGTGTGTTGTGGTGTGTGCATGTTTTGTGTGCAACTGCGTGTGTGTTTGTATGTGTGTATGCATATAACATTCTCTGTGTTACCTAATCTGGAATCATCATCTTTGGAGCTTTGCAGTAAAGGTCAGTGCATCTGTAAAGTCAAGGAAACACACCCTCTGACACACACACACACACACACAATCGCCCCTTTCCCTGCTATGTGAGTACTTGATGTTTTGAGAAAATACATGTCATGGTCGCAAGAGGAGAGAGGGTGACAGCTTATTACCACAACGCCCTGGAGCTTCCCTGGAGACCTGCCTCTCTCTCTCTCTCTCTCTCTCTCTCTCTCTCTCTCGTTCATTTCTACATGTTTACTACCATCTCCCTCCCCTGGTGCTTTGTGGATCAGAAGCTGCCATGCATGAGCGCATCTGTTGGCGCTGGGGAGAAATTATTTCCCGCAAACTGGCGGTCTGACCCTCTGACCAGGAGCTGGAGTGTACTTCTTTCAGAAAGCGCAGGATTTCCTGGAACGCCTGCGTCTCGCCTGCGTCTCGCCTGCGTCTCGCCTGCGTCTCGCCTGCGTCTCGCCTGCGTCTCGCCTGCGTCTCGCCTCGCCTGCGCCTCGTCTCGCCTGCGATTTACAGCAAGAGATTTCTATTCTGGATAGACAGACAGATTGATCTTGATCAATCGATAGATGATTGAAACCCAGGGTGGAACAGAGACAGATTTCTTCCACTCTGTTGTTTGAGCTTCTGTGCTTTGCCATCCCTCCAGTCATCCAGCCCTAAGACCCTGCAGCAACGGATCTCTCTCTCCACCCCACCCCACTGCCTCAAATAACCCAGGAGAAGTGCCCTCCTGGTGGGCTGCGGAGCAGGGGGAGGCCTGGCCGCACCATGGCACTACCACAGTCTGGAGGTCAATGTTTTCAGTGAACACAAAGCTGGTCCAACCCTATGCTGTTATTACGCTCGTTGTTTCAACCCGGCACAGCTTCTGCTTCCCGCCCCCCCCCCCCCCCCTCACAGCTTCTGCTTCCTGCCCCCCCCTCCCTCACAGCTTCTGCTTCCTGCCCCCCCCCCCCCCTCACAGCTTCTGTGTTGTTGTTTGTCACCAAACACTGGATGTGTGTTAGTGTGTACTGTACCAAACAGCTGTGTACTGTACCACACTGGCATCTACCTCCACGCTAACACGTTCTGTACAGTAATGTTGATGCTAGGCTTCATGGTTGACCTTGTAAAACCAACAGAAGAATATGGCGAGGATTTTGCAGCATTTGACGTACCAGAGATGGTGCGTCTCGATCTGTTTACCCCTCCTCACAAGCCTTCTGATGTGGCTATCGGGACCCATGACTGTGATCCAGGGGCCTCTTCCCCTGTGCCCAAGACAGCATGAAGGTGTGACCTCCCTGCGTAGCAAAGGAGGGTCGGCCCCCACCCTGGGTCTCAGTCCAGCTGCGTTCCATTTCTCCTCCCAGCGCGCTCACAGGATTGCTCTGGGATCATAACAGTATGTATAAATGTGTCAGTTGGAAAAAGGTATTTGTGATGTAAGAGGTACTCTCCCGTTGATGAGACAATTCTACGCATGGCTGACTTTCTATCGCTCTCTCTCTCACCGCCCCTCTCTCTCTCCCATTCTTCCTCTCTCCCTTTCTCTGTCTCAAAGAGAGATGAGCAAGGGATGCCCCTCTGAACGCATTTCATTCCAGCCTCTCATCTCGCGCATCCTTCCTGTTACCTCCACGTCCTCTTCTCACCCAAGAGGAGAGCAAAGATAACCAAGTTCCCAAATGCGCCTCGCTCTCAGCTCTCTCTCTCAGCTCTCTCTCTCTCTCAGCTCTCTCTCTCAGCTCTAACCCTCCATCCAAGCAGCCCTGATGCAGGATCCTAGCCTTCTGCCAGGATTTGTGTGTGATCCCTCAAACGTGAGGCCACAAATATGCATCCAGACCCGTGTCCTGTGTGTGTTGGTAAAGGTGTGTGTTTGTAATGACAGCATTGCCCATGATCCCGCTAGCTATATACACACACACACACACACACATGCACCCATTCTCTCTCACCCCATGGCATTAAGGTTTGGGATGTCATTTCTAGCTGCGTGTGAGCATCGCACCCTTCCTGCTTGTGTGATGGAACGCGGCCAGAGATAACGAAAGTGGTGCGATTGGGATTCGTGTCCTCGCCTCCGGAACAATAGGCAAGATTATATCTCCCGCTGGCCTGATTACGATATTATATCGATACGAGTTGCGAATCACTATGGTGACAGGTCGCGGGGCTGTTCCTCTGGAGCCCGGCCAATCAGCTGGGCAGCTTGTCTCTCCACCTCTCTCCGCATGGTTCTCCTGGGAGCAGGGTTCTCCTGGGAGCAGGGTTCTCCTGGGAGCAGGGTTCTCCTGGGAGCAGGGTTCTCCTGGGAGCAGGGTTCTCCTGGGAGCAAGGTTGTCCTGCAGAGGGAACCGACTGTGTGTAGCGTCTACAATGTTCCAGGATGGTGAGACTGTAATGGGATGTTACGATGGTGCTGCTACCATTACTGATAACAACAGGCCTCAGTAATCTGTCTGTGTCACTCTCGTGTGTCTCTGTGTAGGCCTGTTTTATAACACAAGCTCCCTAGATCAGGGTCCATATCCAACAACCATATACTCAGTTGTTTATATATACAGTACTAGTCAATTCTTTTTGACACATTCAATTCAATTGAATGGAACATTGTGTCCAAACTTTTGCCTGGTACTATATACTGTACATATACAGTATATATATATATATAACAATTTTGTTTTGTGTGTATAAATATATATCGCACTTTTTAGTTGTTCTTTCTAAATGCTCAGACACAACGCCCCGTGGTCTCACACCAGTGGGGAGACAAAGTAACGGTGGAGAACATCAGTCTTTGACACTTCTTCTTTTCCCCCAGTCGTCAAGGTCGGTCCTCGAGCGGAGGGCTCTTCCCACAGACTCACATCGTGCATCGATCTGATGTACCTGGGACTGCTCGTGGAGACCTGCTGGTTCATATTGAACAGCAGGAGGCTTTGATAGCTTATTCCTCCCGGTTCAACCTCTCGTGATTCTGATTCAGATGGAGCTGTGTTGGGAGGGCAGGAATCTCATGTCTCTGTGGGAGAGAGAATACAAAATAATGTATATATTGATAAAAAATCACCCGAGTGAAAGGGGCCGATCAAAATGAAACATTCTTTGTCTTCAAGGTAGAGCCCATGATCTCGTTTACAATTTGAACTTGTCGCTCATAATACATTTACATTAAATTTACATTTATGCATTTAGCAGACGCTTTTATGCAAAGCGACTTCCAAGAGAGAGCTTTACAAAAGAGCATAGGTCACTGATCATAACAGCGAGGTAGTCCCAAACATTGCAAGCAGCCAAAACATGAAGCATACATTGTGAAAAACTAAACAAGTGCCAAAAGGGAAGACCCATAAGAGCATGCAGTTATACAAGTTACAGATTAAAACAACATGAAACACAAAAAGTGCAGGACTGTACCTGTAGAAGAACAATCAACAGTAAAATATTTCACAGCGAATACAAGACTTAACCTGGAGGAAACTAACATCAGGTCTAGCCAAGCATTCCTAAGTGCCGTTGTATTCCCGGAACAAGTCGCGTCTTGTGGGATGAAGGATGATGCTGAAAAACTAATACATGCTTTTGTTACGTCCCGATTGGACTACTGCAATGTGTTGTTCTCTGGCCTCCCAATTACCTACCTAAAAAACTTACAGCGGGTGCAAAATGCTGCTGCTAGACTATTGACTAAAACTAGAAAGTTTGATCATATAACATCGACTCTTATCTCTTTACACTGGCTCCCTATCCAAGCCAGAGCTGATTTCAAAGTTCTACTACTAACTTACAAATCTCTGCATGGATTGGCACCACTGTACCTCTCCAGTCTCCTTGCACCCTATTGCCCCGCAAGGACTCTAAGATCTCAAAATGCCGGCTATCTGGTAATACCCAAAGTTAAGAAAAAAACTGCTGGAGGTAGGGCGTTCTCATATAGAGCACCTCTTCTTTGGAACAAATTACCCATCTCAATTAAGGAAGCTGATACTGTCTCGACATTTAAAACTAGATTAAAAACGTTCTTGTTTAGTCAATTCTATGATTGTTAAAGGGAAGTATGTGTGTACTTTCTATGTAAACCTGGGGTGTGTGCTTGCCTATGTGTGTATCACATGTAACTTTTAAATTTTAATTATAGCTTATGTTCACATTGCCCAGCTAGATGTTACAAATAAAGTAAACCTGTTACTGTATATTGTTAGTATTATTATTATTATAGTTCCGTTGCTGTATATTGTTACTGTTATAGTTTTTATTACTAGTTGGAGACAACGGGGGACTGGTTGTTTTCATCCTTATTCGTATAAGTATAACCTACTTTAGAGTTCTTTCCCCTGGAACAGATTTAATGTTCCAACTGAGGGGGGCTGTCGTTGTTTTGGTGTGTGGGGCTGCATCAAATACCCTTTTTGCTCTGTTAAATTGCTGCACTAGTCCACACTTGACCGGTGGGGATCTCATTCTATTATGACTGTAACTGTTAGCTGCTCCTGGCATTCTCTAATCCCTGCTCTCCTCTCTGTCCCCCCCCCCACACATTCCCTGTGGTGTGGGGGGTTTGAGCTGTCAGGACCTGCTTGGTCGTCGGTCTGCCTACGCTGAACCAGGTCGTCACCCGGAATCCAGTCTCCATGACGGCCAACAGCGAGTTTCCCGGTCCCATCCAACGTCTATAAAGCCGAACAATGGATTTTGGTGTTTCAAAACCCATTGACACTGTATGACTATGTTTAGCTTGTGTTCTGCTCCTCTCTCTTACCAACCGTCTCTGGAGGAGGGGATCCCTCTCTGAATTGCTCCTCCCAAGGTTTCTTCCATTTTTTCTCCCGGTGGGAGTTTTTCTGGGAGTTTTTCCTTGTCTTCCTTGAGGGTTTAGGTTGGTTGAGGGGAAGTTCTATGGGCGCATGTGAAGCCCTCTGTGACATGCTTGCGTGTAAAAAGGGCTATACAAATACATTTGATTTGATTTGTGCCGTGTTGATGTTCTCTTGTGTGCCCTTTCTCTCATTTTCTCTCTTTTTCACTCATACACGCACTCTCGCTCACACACACACACACACACACACACACAGGTCAGGTGTGTAGCCATCTCGTTAATGAGGTCTCAGACAGCAATATTTCACTCCAACACTGCCAGATCGATTCTTTGACAGACACCACCCACGTCCAATCACGTTAAGAGCTCAGCGACACGCCCTCTTCCTTGGCCACACCAACCATCCACAGTTCTACAATCTACTCATTAAATTAAATAGATGCTTTTATCCAAAGCGTCGTACAGTACAGTGGGGATTTGAACCTGTGACCTCTACCACAGAGCGATTCCCACAGTGCTGACCTCACCCCTCCTAACCTGTGAGATGATTGACACTCGTTAGCTTGGCTGCTTTCGTGCCAGGGCTTTGACTGACAGTTCTTTGACACCTCGTATTGAAATCCTGCCACAGTTTAGTCCAGCAAATGAAGATATCCCAGAGATATCGACAACGGCGGCGGAAAGGAGAAAAACGGAAGGAGGGAGAAAGTTTCTCTGTCCACGGCTTATTAGCTCAACACAATTAGGTGTGTGTGTGTGTGTGGAGTGTGTGTGTGTGTGTGTATTTGAGCCAAAAGACAGAGAAAACACCTGTTTATTTACAAGCATGTGTGGTCAAACTAGATTGTCCTAGATTGTTCCGCTGTTGTTCCCATCTTGCGGTTCAGAACGACGCTGTGACGCTGTGAGGAGAGGGAGGGATGTTGTCGCTCTGAGACGCCTCGCGGCAGGCAGCAGTGAGTAGGCTGAATAAACATCTCTGCAGCTTTACTAACACCCACTGTCGTGTCAGCAAACTGGAATAACTAAGTGACCATCCAGTTAAACTGTGAACAAAAATGGTTTTATGACTTGTTGCCAATCTTTTCTTTTACCGGCGAGAAATCTCTTGTGGTTCTTTTTCAGCAATTTCAGGCATGAATATGGATGCTGACATCCTACCAGAAAGCGAAGGTAGAATGTGATGTATGCCAAACCACAATTTCCAATTGACTTGACTAATTTCAAGACTTAGAAGTACTAGAGCAGTGTAGGGAGCAGGAGAGGAGAGAGACTGCATAGACAGGAAGGAGAGAAGATAAAAAGAGAATGAGAGAAGAGATGTTGAAGTTAAGAAGAACGGTTAGGTCTGTGACTGGTCAACACTGGTTTCTTGCGCTGTGTGTGCACTGTTCCAACAGCACAACCTATCCACCACCTGTGTCTTCAGAAGAATGTGTTTAATCTACTAAAAACCGGAGGACTGCTTTTATAACAGAGAGCTTCAGCAGCATGTGAGAACAGCTCCAGTCCTTACAACCTTCACTAAACTCACTAGGAATCTGCTGCCACTTGAGTATATCGCAGATGTCAAATTACTAATGTTTTCATTAATTGCTTGATTATTGCTTAATTTAATTAACTGCGTGAGCAAGATACCAAGTTCTCTTCATTTTGCGATCGTTGCAACATGAGACTTAGCTGGTAGCGTGGTGCGGCTGGTAGCGTGGTGCGGCTGGTAGCGTGGTGAGGTTTGGGCTCCTACATCCCCCAAACACACTCATATACACACACTGATATACACACACACACTCATATATATATATATATACACACACACACTCATATACACACACACACACTGATACACACACACACTGATACACACTCATATACACACACACTCATATACACACACACACAAACATAATCGCTTGAGATGAACGCCATGCTCCCAGACTCGTTAGCCTGAGCACAGGTGCATTGTGGGAATCCTCTGTGCTGACCCGCAGGGCTGTGGGTCGTTCTGTATTCTGCAGTCATGATGACTCAGATCTCAGGACCATGAGACTCTCTGCTCTGCTCGCCAGACCTGGCTGTGACCTTTAAAGACCCATCTTGTTAAAGTCCTCTTGTGCTTATTCCTGACTAAACGTATTTCATAGCGGGACATCGTAAATAATTCAAAATAAAAATGACATGCTATGTGCATAAAAATAATTATGTATTTATGTAATTATTATCGTAATTTGTTAAATCAAAGTAACCTGAATGCAGATTACAACCACTAAATAGAACCACGTTTATGTAGTTTCATATATTAAATGTAATATTATTACAGTAATTAAACCAACAGTCAGCTCCAGTAGTCCAGTCCACTTGCTTTTCAGGTTGAGAGAGTTTAGCTCCAAAACTATCCAGTAGGAATTATCTGGTTCCTGTGCTAGGTGAGAGGAGGCTGGCGGGGTGGAAGGGGGGTGGGGGGGGATGCGTTAGGATTATCGACGCTGACATCATTCATGTTGATGTTTTTCTTCTTCTGTGGTTAGCTGATGGTTGTGTCTCCTGGAAGCCTGGCCGGGGGGACAGCTAGGGCAGTCAGGCCCTCCTGGTCGAGAGGAACGTCGAAGGCTTTTAGCATTTTCCTATCAATCAAACACAACTAGTTTGTAGAGTAGTGGACTGAGTCCACTTCATGTTTGGTGTAGTTAATTTCAAAGTGTTGATTTAACACCTGGAGTTTTTATACTGTAGGTCCATCTCACGTAAGTGAACTCTCCTAATACTGACACATGTTGTGTGGTGGGGTTAAGGTGTAGTCGCTATTACCTGAATTATCAAAACTGAACAACTAATCGATTTACGAGAAGTCCTTTCTTATGTGTGTATGTCATGCTGACCTTGAGGTTGTAACAGCATTTCCTGCTTGCTCTGTATGTTTCTTGCTGTGAATTTCTTCCTCCCAAAACAAATGCCACCAATATGGCAAATAGTAGCGTGCGCAATATTTTGGAATAACGATGTCAAACATGATGATCAGTTATATTGTAAAGTAGGATTATATTTAAGTTGACTAGGGAAAGTACTTTCTCATGTCCTTCTCATTTTGTGACATGTCGGGGCCATGTCGTGAAAATAAAATAAAATATTTTTTAATATTACCATTCTTTGCAATATAACTGATCATGTTTTATGTACTTGTGCTATTTTATTCTACAAAATATTGTGCAATATTTGCATAATACATAAAAACCTATTGGTGTTGTTCATTGTTTCTGAGAATGAAATTTAGCAGAGAGAAATTGTGTCAGGCGCATATGACACTGTCAAAGATGTGTACTGACATTTTCACTAACTTACACTGTAAAAGTAAGTCAAATGTAGATGTCCTCTTCACGGCATCTTGCTAAAACATGTTAAACTAGGAGAATAGTCTGACAGTGTAGATTCCATGGAACACTGAAGACAGGTAGAACAAGATTCCATGGCATGGTTGAACTTAAGAAAGGTCATTTGAAAGATCCTACATAGTTTGAATAAAAATAATCTGATTGTCGTATTGGCTACTTAAATGCATATTCATATTCATAGCACATTCACACCATTTATAAAAATGAATTTTAGGCCAGTGTTCTTTTTTTTTTTTTTTATACTTTGTATTATAAAACATGGAAAAGATTATATGGGATTGAATGGAAAACTATTGTAAGAAAGAACATGTGATCAACTTGCAATATCCCCTGAATATAGTTTGACATAAGGCAGTTTTCTTAACTTTCATTTGTGTAATCATGTTGGTCAGTTGGTCTATCAGTTAACCTATGAGGTCTTTCATAAGAAATTTCTCATGTTTCTCAAGGCTCTTGTAGAAAACGTCTTTCCCTTCACTGCTGGCTGCGCTTATGACGTCATACAGCTTCCTCATCTTGTCCTGACGGGTCTTCTCTGCAGTCACTTCGTTGTACTTCTCGTCACTTAAGACCTCCTGTCCCAGGAGATCATCCAAGATGACGCCCACTGAGGTGACTCTTTGGATCAGAGCGGCCCGGTGGACGTCCACCAAGTGTCTGCCTGAGGAGCCAGGGACAGAAGCAAAACCACATCATCAGGCAGGGGCGTTGCTTTTACTGGGGCACGTGCACCGGTATAAATGTGCTGGGCCCCAGAAAAATCGAATATCCCCTTTGGTAGTTTCATCCAAATCACACATAATAACCCCTTTGCTAATTTCATCCAAAACACACATACTAACCACTTTTTTTTTGTTTTAACAATTTACTTTATTAGTCGGTGCATTAGTTTAGATTGATCCCCAAAAAGGGATTTAAGTAGGTGCCTCTGCCCCAATATAGCTTTATCTCTTACAACACCCCTGTAATCAGGCCAGCAATAACCCTAAGGAATTATGGATAAGATGGTTACACATTTTCCAAATGGGAGGGGTTACCTCCAATAAGTTTATTGCAATATCTACCGTGCGCTATTCGGTAATGTGAGATAATTGGTCAGGGGGACGCAAATTTAACACGACACTTTGTCTAACACACACGCGTTGCACGCGTTTGTCCTTCTATGTTCTGTTACTTATTGCTTACATCCAATTGCGTGCCTTCCAACAGGAGGTCCCTGTTCCTCTGTGGTCATTAAACATGTGGGGAAATAAAACGAATCAACAATTACAACATCGTTTAAGCACTTTACATTTTCTTCACGTCCCCGCTGGTATTCTAAGCTCATAACTGAAAGTGAAAGTTATCTTTTTCTGTACAATAGCTGGTCTGTGGGCCACGTAGTGATTACGTAATGCCCAATTTAGCCTACCTTTCATGTAATTCTCAAGCTTTTCTGCAAGATCAAGACAATTAATATCCCGAAGGACCTCTATCGCCACTGAAATAGCTTTCTTCTCAGTGTACGTTCTCACAAGAGCATCCACTATATCCATTTCATCCGCATTTTCGATGACTGACACTGGAATACGGGGTTCCTGGTCGCGATCGGACAAATAATTTTTAAACTTTTTAAAGTTTTTCGATTGTAAATCTCCAAGCACGTCGTTCAGGATCTTTTTTACAGTTTTTGGGGGCATCTTCGGTCAGATTTTAAAGTACGCAAGTTACAGATCGTTGTGTCTAATATGAACCTGAACGATTCTATACATCTACAGTAGAATGTACGTAATGCAGCATAATGGCGTTTTCTTCCGTGACTGCGTGTTAATGCCTTTTGTCAACCCATAGGAGGTCCATATGTTAGACGTCATCGCTCAATTATACATGAACATTTTATAATTGTAGGCTATAAAATAACAGTTTTTATATAATGACACTCATACATAACGATATAGAACAACTTTTGAATTGTGGGTGTGTTCTCAACTGTTCCCTTCTTAAGACCTAACCTATTATAGTTTTCTTATTTATTACTAACTAGCCTACTTATCCACACATGTACAGTAGGCTACTATGCAAAGTATAGGCTTTGTGTGGAAAATTATAATTTTATACTGCAAGTATAGAAGATAATGTGTGTGTATATATATATATATATATATATATATATATACATACATACATACATACATACACACACACACACACACACACACACAGGTAGAAGACAATAATAGTGTAAAACATCCTGGGGGCCTAAGATGTCTGCACAGTACTGTGACTGTATTGCTACTGATGTGCTGATGCCCTTGGTGGTCATTGCCCTTCCCACAACTCTCAAACACAGCTGAGGTTAACCTACTCCTTCACAAACGTCAGGGAAACTTAACAGGAAGGCCAACCTTCAGAAAAGTCTCTTTCAACCTTCCCGGTTTTATTAGAGAATGTTTAAATCTGAGCCTTTATGCCACAGAGAACCTTCTCATGCATCTCATTAGCAGGATCACCCCCATAACCAAGAAGTTATCGATTCTTTCAGGGGTGTCACGGTTCATGGAACAAGAGGGAGAAGCTAATTGAAGGCCTGTAATTTCTCACACTGCTGCTCACCTCGAGGACTGGAGAAGTGCTTTTGAAGACAAAAAAGCTTTGAACATAATCAAGGTGACCCGGAGGACGTAGGATTTCTATAGGCGGAACCCTGAAAAGAATTTTAGAGGTGGACATGAATTCCCTCGCTCGCCCGCTTTCCCGAGCCTCTCACTTCGTCAATCAATGGCACGTGGACAGCTTTCAAGGACAATCGGTAGTACGTTGTACGTCTAATCATAACACATCATGAATAGATCGACAAATCATTCCGTGCTTTTATCACCTACAGACCATATGATGAAGATGAACACAGGCCCTATTTTCGTTTAACCTCTCAGACAATGGCATTTCTTCTTTTCTTATCAATCTTCATTTCCTTCCGCATCCAGTGGCCGCTTTCACCATCTCTTACGCAGTTTTGGCTGAGTCCCAGTTTCAGTCATTCTCAGTCGGCATTATAGTGAATGGACTCTAATGTATGCCATTACCGTTGATTACTAAAGAATCTCTGATATGGTCTTTTGTCTCATCAGTCTCCTCGACTTTACTTCATGCCGGGTGGGAGGGGCAGGTCAGGAAACACCTGGTATGGCCTGGGTTTGACTTGGTACGGCCCGGGGGTCACTTGGTACGGCCCGGGGGTCACTTGGTACGGCCTGGGTTTGACTTGGTACAGCCTGGGTTTGACTTGGTACGACCCGGGGGTGACTTGGTACGACCCGGGTTTGACTTGGTACGACCCGGGTTTGACTTGGTACGGCCCGGGGGTCACTTGGTACGACCCGGGTTTGACTTGGTACGGCCTGGGTTTGACTTGGTACGACCCGGGTTTGACTTGGTACGGCCTGGGTTTGACTTGGTACGGCCTGGGTTTGACTTGGTACGACCCGGGGGTGACTTGGTACGACCCGGGTTTGACTTGGTACGACCCGGGTTTGACTTGGTACGGCCCGGGGGTCACTTGGTACGACCCGGGTTTGACTTGGTACGGCCTGGGTTTGACTTGGTACGGCCTGGGTTTTACTTGGTACGGCCCGGGGGTGACTTGGTACGGCCCAGTTGTGACTACACACTCTGTCCCTCACATACTGTCTGTCTGTATGTGGTGGTAAACTTCCATGCTGCAGAAGAAACTGCCCTTAAGGGGGGAAATAAAAGTTTACTACACGAAACTACTAAGCTAAACTAAACTTTCGATGCCTCTGGTTCGCTGTGTGAAGACTCGCGAGCTGTGGTCCTAGAGGATAACACATCAGGAGGCTTTTGTGGGTGTGGGCCTCCTCCCCATGAGGTCAGTGAGGACAAGGAGAGCACTAGCAAGAAGATCTACCTCCATACTGACAAAGAAATATGACATGTCTGATTTTGTAACACTGTACCATTGAGAAGTTACTGATTTGTGTTTACTGTGCCTGGTTGCTAAGATGTGGCTATTGAGCACTCTGGCTTGTAAATACAGAGTTTTTTAGCTCTGACCACAGGCTATATTATACTGTTAGAAATTCTGGTTCTCGATCTTCTGATGTACTTTATAAATTCACCATTTGTACGCTTTGGATTAAGCGACTACTGAATGTATAAAATGTAATATTTAAAGCCACAGTTATGTTAGGAACAAGGATCTGTGAAGGACAGTGACGGATAATGGAGAGGAGACTAATGGGTTAGGGTTAGGAGTGTTGACAAGGAGACTAATGGGTTCGTGCAGAAATCATGCAGTTGTTTTGCCAACTCGAACCACTTTCAGGCTTTAAGGTTGAAATGGCTCCACATCAAAGGATGTGGGAATCTGAAGAGTCATCTTGGCTTTGACTTCCACCCCTGCATGCATGCAAGGTCAGTCCTCAGTCAAGAGGTCAATTAAACAAAATGACGATGATATTAGATTGCACTTTTACTATTTTCCTTTCATCCAACATCCAACAATTTATTCACGGAGCAGATGGATTCATCCAAAGTGACATAGAAATATACTAAGTACAGTACGGCAGAAAATTCATGATCAGAAGTACATGATATAACAGTATTTCGATGGTCAACGGAATGTTCTGTGTTTACTAGGTACACCGCAAAGTAATCACATCTCCGCTACTAGACACGGTACAACAAAAATACTAATATTTCCTCAGCTGTAGAGCTACAATAACATCTTAATTACATGCAGTATCAACACATCTGATCCACAGCATAAGGACTTATAACTTTCTTGTGTTTATATATATATATATATATACATTTTTTTTTTTTTACATATCATACTATTTATATTTAAAGACTGCACACACTTTGACAATTCTTAAGTTTACTGTATGCACCGAGCCATCAAACTACTTGGCTATTAACCTGTGTTTTGATTCTAAGGTCGTATATTATTATATATATATATATATATATATATATATAAGGTCGTTATATATATATATATATATATATATATATAAGGTGGTTATATATTTCATTCTATCCTGGCCTGACTGTTGGTTTGTGTGGGAGATGCATTTTCTTGATCTCTGCATTGTAAGCTTGTTTTGACTGAAAGGATCACATTGTGTCGATTGAACCAGGCCCTTGACCCAGAAGCCCTCGGTAGTCTTCCCTCTTTAGACGTTAAGATCCACCTGAAACTCAGAGACGAATCAAAGCGTCCCTTGACATCTGATGCAAACACAACAAGAGGAACTTTCCCTTGAGTTGAAAAGCTTCAGAATTTCTAAATGGAGGCAATCAGTCAATTTTTTTGAAAATATTTCAACAGTAAGAAACAAGGTGGGGTGGCATGGTGTGGATAGGGTGGGGTGGGGGGGGTGTGGGGTTCATAAATCTCAAAGCGGTCAGTGTGGTGACAATAACTAAGTAGGGCTGCCAGACCCAAGTTTCCCCGATTTGATAAATAGCTTTGTAATGCATGCCTAGAAACTCATTAGTGCTCTTAAATGAGTTGAACGGTAGCCCCCTGTGAGTTTGTTTAAAGTAATTAAATTCACCTCAAATGATTCAGCTGGATACGTGGGGGGTCTGAGTGGACGCAGGGGAGCGTGTATGGGGGGGGAGTCACAGCTGGTGCCATGACGACCTTGGATCGTCAACAGAGCAGGGAGACTAAACTGAGATTCATGTTAAGGTACATGTCTGCTTGTCACACGCGTGTAACAAGAGTGAGGGTATTCACACGCTTAGTGTGTTCCAAACTCTCTCTCTCTCTCTCTGTCTGTCAACCCCACCTCTCTCTTTTTCATTCTCTTCCTCCCCCCCTCTCTCTCCATCTCCCCCCCCCCCCCTCTCTCTTTACTTTCTTGTAACAATACAGAAAGTAGAGCAGAAGATCAAGGATCAGAAGTGCGTAGTACTAACAGTATCTTGGTGGTTGGAGTGTGAAAGAATTGTTGGTCATATGTACAATTAATGTGTTTGAAGAGAAATGTATAGTAGGTTAAGAAGCTTGATACTATGAATGTTGATTCAACTCCATTTGGTAGAGATGCCACCTGTAGTTTTATAACGCTTAACTAGGAGACGTGAAGTCTAGAGACGGGAAGTCTGGGTGACTTGGGAGAGTTCTTGTCACCTGGGGGGAAGAGACATTTGGTCTGAAGATAACGTGGATTCAACTGTATTCTTCTAAGTTTTTAACCAATGACAGAAGAGATTTGGTAGAGCTGCATGTCTGTAGGATGGACCAATGACTTTTGAGAACTGTCATATCTATAAAATGGTCTGTTGAAGAATGTTCTTGGGGGTTCAGGGGGGGGAGCATTTCTGTATTGCGGGCGATGCAGGACCGTAAACAGGTTTGTTTTTCATGTAATATATTTTCTAAACAATAACTACTCATTTGAAGCATGACTGTGTTAAAAAATACACAATAAAGTGTTGTGTATACATATACTAAAATTCTGTTTTGGGATACATTTACTTCATGCTCGACATCTGGGGCGCAAAAAAATGCGCCCATCGAAATGCCTACCAACCTGCTGGCAATAGGTGAATTGCTGACCGTTGCTAACAAGAAACACATATTTAGCCAATCAGCGTCCTCAAAAATGATGCCTAAATCATCAAATCAAATCAAATTTATTTGTATAGCCCTTTTTACACGCAAGCATGTCACAGAGGGCTTCACATGCGCCCATAGAACTGCCCCTCAACCAACCTAAACCCTCAAGGAAGACAAGGAAAAACTCCCAGAAAAACTCCCACCGGGAGAAAAAATGGAAGAAACCTTGGGAGGAGCAATTCAGAGAGGGATCCCCTCCTCCAGAGACGGTTGGTAAGAGAGAGGAGCAGAACACAAGCTAAACATAGTCATACAGTGTCAATGGGTTTTGAAACACCAAAATCCATTGTTCGGCTTTATAGACGTTGGATGGGACCGGGAAACTCGCTGTTGGCCGTCATGGAGACTGGATTCCGGGTGACGACCTGGTTCAGCGTAGGCAGACCGACGACCAAGCAGGTCCTGACAGCTCAAACCCCCCACACCACAGGGAATGTGTGGGGGGGGGACAGAGAGGAGAGCAGGGATGAAAAAGGGTTAAGGGTGCTGGAATTAGCGCCCCAAGCAGAAGTGATTTTACGACTGTAGGGCCTACTTAACGTTATTGAAAATGAATGACTCTGAACCGGACTTCAGACGTTCTCATTTCTCAAATTCTGTCAGATATCCTCTCCAAAATCCTTTTAAGAGGATAACTTTTGTGGAGAAAAAAAAATTGAGAGTTTGGCCCAACCTGTCATCAAAATTACACAACAGGCGAGGGAAATGGGTAGAGGTAAATCATACACAGAGGTTTCTCCCACAATTGGTAAGCTACAACAGAAAGGCCTGGCTAGCTGGATGCAGTCATGTCAATGCCTTATTTTGCTTCCCGTACTTGCTTTTTTAACATTCAGAACAGAGACAGCATGGACTGTTACAGGAGTTAAGGACATTAAACATTTATCTGAGAAACTGCTCAGATACTGACCCTGTGACAGAGGAGGCAGGGACACACTACTGACCCTGTGACAGAGGAGGCAGAGACACACTACTGACCCTGTGACAGAGGAGGCAGGGACACACTACTGACCCTGTGACAGAGGAAGCAGGGACACACTACTGACCCTGTGACAGAGGAGGCAGAGACACACTACTGACCCTGTGACAGAGGAGGCAGGGACACACTACTGACCCTGTGACAGAGGAGGCAGGGACACACTACTGACCCTGTGACAGAGGAGGGACACACTACTGACCCTGTGACAGAGGAGGCAGGGACACACTACTGACCCTGTGACAGAGGGACACACTACTGACCCTGTGACAGAGGGACACACTACTGACCCTGTGACAGAGGAGGGACACACTACTGACCCTGTGACAGAGGAGGGACACACTACTGACCCTGTGACAGAGGAGGCAGGGAGACACTACTGACCCTGTGACAGAGGAGGCAGAGACACACTACTGACCCTGTGACAGAGGAGGCAGGGACACACTACTGACCCTGTGACAGAGGAGGCAGGGACACACTACTGACCCTGTGACAGAGGAGGGACACACTACTGACCCTGTGACAGAGGAGGCAGGGACACACTACTGACCCTGTGACAGAGGAGGGACACACTACTGACCCTGTGACATCATCCCTGGCCTCCTCCAGAAACAGCGTCTCATGTTCACCCCCCCCATGTTTGACTTATCCCTAAGACACATCCTCAGTGAAGGTCCGAACATCAAGGCAACTGTCAGTTAAAAGAAGAGAGAACCTTGTGTCTTCGCCAGACAGGGCAGAATCCCGTATGTTAGTACAGGATCACATATGTTGGTACAGGATCACGTATGTTAGCATGTTTTGTGTGTTCGTTCTGCATCCCTGGCACTTGTTTGAAAAACATTACAGGGCGCAGGAGCTGATAAACAAAGCCATGGTTCACCCCCCCCACCCCCCCCCCCCCCAGCAATAAAGGTCATCTACAGTTTTTTTTTTCTGTCCGAGTTCAGTTTCTGTCCTAGCACTCTGCTTGCATACAGAGCGTCGGCCTGAGCGCGGCAACAAGAGACGGATGTTTTTTTTTTACATGGAAATTGTTTTAAATTGGCTATCAGGTAGCCCTAATGGGTGAACTGGCTCGTAGTCAAATCAGCAAGCAGGATGGAGGGACACACAAGAAGACCACAGTGCTCGGAGGCCAACTGAGGCCGAGCAAGCTGATTGGTTGCGTGGCGCACCTCGTTAATCAATTTATGCCAGAGAGCGACAGAGTAGGAGAATGTTCCAGTGGTGTGTGCACCGTGTGGATTGAGACAACAATGTAAACACCCATCCTGTGATTTCCCAGAGTGCATCACCAGTAATACATCCACCTCCATTAACACAACCCTGGGACGCAGTCAACGGTGCTGGGCAGGGCTCTCCTCCTCTCACTTCTCCCCCTCCTCTTCCTCCCCCTCCTCCTTCTCCCCCTCCTCTTCCTCCCCCTCTTCCTCCCCCTCCTCCTTCTCCCCCTCCTCTTCCTCCCCCTCTTCCTCCCCCTCCTCCTCCTCCCCCTCCTCTTCCTCCCCCCCTTCCTCTCCCTCCTCCTTCTCCTCCTACTCTTCCTCCCCCTTCTCCTCCTCTTCCTCCCCCTCCTCCTTCTCCCCCTCCTCTTCCTCCTCCTCCTCCCCCTCCTCTTCCTTTTCCTCCCCCTCCTCTTCCTCCCCCTTTTCCTCTTCCTCCTTCTCCTCTCACTCTTCCTCCCCCTTCTCCTCCTCTTCCTACTCCTCCTCTTCCTCCCCCTTTTCCTCCTCCCCCTCCTTTTCCTCCTCGTCCCCCTCCTCTTCCTCCCCCTCCTCCTTCTCCCCCTCCTCTTCCTCCCCCTCCTTCTCCTCCTCCTCCTCCTCTTCCTCCCCCTTGTCCCCCTCCTCTTCCTCTTACTTCTCCTCCTCCTTTCCCTACTGATTCAATCAAGGGAAACAAGAGACTTAATTACGCCGTTTCCAAAGTATGCTCTGGAGCTGAATGGTAGTCATTGTATTATTGTGCTCTCATCATTTTCCAGCGTGACATTGTGATTCAGATCACGTAGAAGTACAGACGCTGTGATGCTGGATAGTACTTAGTGAGAATGCCACTAAGTGGAATGCATGTGACAGGTTAGACATTTGCTTGGACCAACCCTAACCCCTGAATCCAACGATCGCTGAAGTCATAAGGAGAGGTCTCATTGTTAGTCATTGGCACGGCGCTTTCGATAAAAGCATGCTAAACCAATATAAATGTAAAATATAATGTCATGTTAGTGAGTAGACTATGCCAAAGGTTGACATGTCCAAGGTAGATCAAAGCGTAGATGGAGTATGTGAGTAGCCAGGACCTGGAATTGTCAGAACTGTTCAGTATGTTGTCTTCTCATGGTCAAGGTTGGGAGTCGTCAGATCATTTTTCATTCCAGCTGTAACAGGCAAAACAATATAGTCAACTGTTGGTTTCCCTGTCAGGAGAGGCTGTATCCCAGTCCTATTCCACTCTGTCAGTCTTTGATGAAACCACATGGAGAGTCTGCCCCATCTCTGGAGGACTGATGTGTCACCGGCCTTCAGCTTCAGTGTCTGTCTCGTACTAGCATGTGTTTGCAAACTATCTTTTTCGCTAACTAATCTTAGTTTGGTTTAGGTGCAGTTCTGTGTGCAGATGTGAAGACCTCTGTAACAGTGACTGTAAGAAAGGCAACACAAATACAATTTGTTTTGAACTATGAATTTGCACCTTACTTTGCACATAAATAATGAATGTGTTACTGTATGTTTGTTGTGATGGTTGATATACCTATATGCCTTCCTATTGTGGTCAGAGTCAAGTACAAAAGTAGAAATACTTTGTTACTGTACTGAAAGTAGATTTTTTATGGTATTAGTAGTTTACTTCACTATTTATTTTGCTGACAACTTTTTACTTTCTCTCTCTAACATCTTTACATAATTATCTGTACTTTCTACTTCTTACATTTTAAAGACAGGCTTGTTACTTTAGTTTTTATCTGAATTTGGTGGCATGATCAATAACATCCATTTTAAGCGCCTTATTAAATGTTTTAAAATCACGCACAACAAACGTAAGCTAAGTTACAAGGGTACCATAAAGCAAGGCAACAAAAGAAGTGTTGTGTTGTGTGAGTGAAAATATATATTTTTTTTTAAAGGTACAAACAATATTTTCGAAAAAAGTTTTGAAAGGTATAGGTGATCTTGTTTTTTTGAAAGGTACAAAAACAAAAAAGGTTTGAAAAAGGTTTTTGAAAAAAAAGTTTAACTAATATTTTTGACAAAAGGTTTGCATCATTGATGAGTATTTGATGAGGACTTTACTATACTACTGTACTCCTTTCCTCCTCTTTCCTCTCCTTTCACTTCATGTGTGGGGAAAAAAAAGTTGAAAACCTGCTACATCAATAAAAGATAATTTAATTATGATTGGGATAATAACGTTTCCCAGAGTCAAGGATGAAGCTAACCTTTGCACAGCAAGTAATAATTCAACATCAGGATGTCCACATCACGAACGTGAGCCTACTTATACACTTCAACGAGCTAAACGAACACTCCTGGGGTTTAAATGAATACTTTGAAACGTGCTGTGTGTTTGCCAGAGCGGTTGAGCTCGGTCAGTTAGTCCCTAAGCTGGTCGACGCAGACGGTGTTAATGGCATGGTGTTCCGTCAGGCAGACTGGCGGACATGTCTAATTACAATCACCTCTCAGAGCTGCCATTTATCTCTCTCTTTGCGGACGGCTTATCTGACAGACTCGAGTAGCGGTTGGTCTGAGGATGGAGAGCTTTGTCTGCGTGGGAAATCTTAATTAAAACCCCCGCGGGGAGGCAGAGGTTGGAGTGAGCTGTGTGTGTGTGTGTGTGTGTGTGTGTGTGTTTGAGAGAGGAGGGAGGGAGGCAGGCAGAGAGCATGTGTGGAGAATGGCAATTAAGAAATGAGTGTATGTGTGTGTGTGAGAGAGAGAGAAGGGGAGAGAGAGAGAAGGGGAGAGAGGGAGAAGGGGAAAGAGAGAAGTTAATGTTTCTATGCTTAGATTGCCAGCATGAAATTGCAGAACGAAGGCCAGGGCGCAATGACAAGGCAAACAATATAGACCACAGTCTCATCCAAGGTTCAAGTTTCAAATGTATTAGCCATTTATAACGAGTATGTTACCTCGGACCTGCTCCTCAGGACCGTCTCATGAAGCACGTCTAAACATAGAATCCATACTGTAACCCCTAACCTATATGAGCTGCTATACTTATCAACAGTATCGACAATAAAACAAGGTAAGAATTTGAAATGGAATAATACTGAAAACAGGCAGATGGATGGGCAGGCGGGCAGGCGGACAGACGATACATGCATATCAATATATGCTTTCAATTGACATTTTATTCTCTTTCATGTTACTCTGTACAGCATCCTTGGGAGTAAGAAAAGTGTCATATAAATACAAGTTATTATTATTCTTACTATTATTAATGCTAATAATAATAATGTTAATAATAAAGCCTTCCCCTCAGACAGCCAGCCCAGGGCTCTGCTGCAGGGCAGCGTGATGTCGACATCTGGGTGTCAGCAGAGACCAGGCCTCACCGGATTGGCTGATTGAGTCTTCCTGTTTACCTCACGTCTCCTTATGTGAAGATAATCAAATTATTCATGAGGATCCTTCCATGGTGCTGACGTTTATGATTATTCATGGTGTAATTCTGTGGCTGGCAGACAGTGAGACAGACAGGCAGGCAGGCAGGCAGACAGACAGTGAGACAGACAGGCAGGCAGGCAGACACAGTGAGACAGACAGGCAGGCAGGCAGACAGACAGTGAGACAGACAGGCAGGCAGACACAGTGAGACAGACAGGCAGGCAGACACAGTGAGACAGACAGGCAAGCAGACAGACAGTGAGACAGACAGGCAGGCAGGCAGACAGACAGTGAGACAGACAGGCAGGCAGGCAGACACAGTGAGACAGACAGGCAGACAGGCAGGCAGGCAGACAGACAGTGAGACAGACAGGCAGGCAGACAGACAGTGAGACAGACAGGCAGGCAGACACAGTGAGACAGGCAGGCAGACAGACAGTGAGACAGACAGGCAGCCTTCAAGGAAACAGACTGAAAAACAGGCAGGCAGGCAGACAGTAAGACAGACAGGCAGGCAGACACAGTAAGACAGACAGGCAGGCAGCCAGACAGTAAGACAGGCAGGCACACAGTGAGACAGACAGGCAGGCAGACACAGTAAGACAGGCAGGCACCAGTAAGACAGACAGTGAGACAGGCTGGCAGGCTGGCAGGCAGGCAAAACTTCTTACACAAAATTACAGTTGATCAAGACAAACAAGTGGAAGTGATGCATTGTGTAGGGTGCAGTCTTCTGAGACAAGAGCATATTTATCATCTGTGTTTGTTTACCTCCACGAGGCATTTCTATGTCATTAAGACGCCCCATGGCTTCAAATATTTGCATTCCTTCAATCCAATTCACTCATTTTACTCGTTATTCATTTTACATTTGTGAGTTTATCTTTACTTACAACTGCAACTTAATAAGGGAAAGTAAACATACATACACACACACACCCTCTTCGGTTGTCGTTTACTTTTCCAGACGATCCTTTACCATTTCTGCCAATAACTAGTAGAAACCGTCAAGTGCATTACAATTCACCTTTACTGGCTGCGTCAATACAAATCAGTGTGCAGTGAATTAAATGAGGGTATTTGCATTCGAGCATGCGCTGGAAAGGGGATGATCATTATATAGGCTATTTGTTATGCTCGTTTTCTACATTTTAACTCCTATAAGATGGACCTGCGCCTGACAAAGCTTAGGCCATTCTTAAGAACATTTGTGACACTTCCTGGGACAAAGGTCCAGTTGTCAGCAATCTTCAAATCGCACTAGGATTTAAATTTACATTTTTTTTCCTTCATATTACAAAGATTTGAGTTAAGAAGTCTCTCAATATTCTAAACATCAATAAACACCTGAATAGACCTATTTATAATTTGTCAGCATAGGCTTGTTTAAATTTTATTTTACAGTTGGGTGGCAATTCTGTCAAGCCACCATTCTCAATCACTGGTGTTTGGTAGCTCTAACTGTATGGCAGTGTTGCCAATTAAATGACACTTTGTCGTCGCTAAATTTAGCGATTTTTCACTCAGACGCACACACACACACACACACACACACTGCCATACACACACGCACTCTACCATACACACACACACACAGATGATTCAGACGTGTGTGTAGACCACCCCTCTGGTTTGACATTTTCCCTCCTCCCTGGCCTCTCCCTGGCCTCTCCCTGGCCTCCTCAGCACATCCATATTAGATGAGACGTCTGCAGGTTGTGACCCCTCTCTTGGCTCTCTGCCCCTCTACACAGTAAAGCTCCATCCCAGAGATATGAAGACATGCCCTGCCTCACACCTGCAAGCATGGACTGCAGCTGTGGAGACACACCAGCGGGTGGAGCAGGACCGGAGAAGGACCGGAGCAGGACCGGAGCAGGACCGGAGCAGGACCGGAGCAGGACCGGAGCGGTCGTATCGATCCTGCGATGCATGCATGGACGGAAGAGCGTGCTTCTGATTCCTTTGTGAGCGTCTGGAAAGTGAGCTGAAGGGTGGGTGAAGACCAACCCTCTGCGATGATCAACCCTCTGCGATGATCAACCCTCTGCGATGATCAACCCTCTGCGATGATCAACCCTCTGCGATGATCAACCCTCTGCGATGATCAGAGGGGCACTACAGGGTTCCCCCTCACACACACTCTGCCACCTTAGCACACACACTCACTCACAGGGAGTAGATAAAGAAAGTAAGAGCGAGAGAGTGAGCGAGATTTTGGAGAGAGCGAAAGAGACAGAGCGAGAATGAGAGATGGAGGGCGAAATGATAATGAGAGAGAGAAGGAGCGAGAGAGTGAAAAAGGAAAAGGTTGAGGTGGCTGAGGGAGAGAGAGAGGTGGCTGAGAGGGAGGGAGAGAGAGGGAGAGAGAGGGATGAGGAGAGAGGGAGACAGAGAGAGAGAGATGTTCAGAGCAGCACAAGCCCACACAGGTTCTGGCTCTGTGACCTCTCCTCTCTCTGTATTCTTCTGTTCTATCCTCAAACACTACTTCTCCTCCTCCCCCCTCCACTCCTCCACTCTGCACCCTGTTCCCCACTCACAGCTCTCTTGTGTGTGTGTGCGTGCCAGCCTGTGTCCATGTGCATGCTAGTATGGGTGAGTGTGTATGTGTGTGACCTGTCTACTTATCCAAAGCCAACATGGTTCTCCACTTGCCGGGCTCCTTTCAGAAGCCAAATTCAGAAGATTCAAATCTCTTCATTGGTATTCAGGGCGGTCGGAACTTTCCAGATCCCGCTGCCCTCACCACTTGCGCCCGCTACTCTGGTCGTTTGAGCATGAGCCCTCACAATAGCATTTCCAGGGTTAAGGCTAGAGAGGTGAGATTCTGTGTGTGCATATACATGATGTTGGGTCTCCTGAGGATGTTAGGAGTACTGGAGTGTTTTAATGACTAGGCTGGTTGGTTCTGTTGGTCCAGGTTGTAGATGGATCTTATAGATCATATCTTAAGTTTATTACTTCTGCCCTTGAGTTCATGTGGGTGTGTATGGGGACAGATACAAATGTTAGAGGAACTGAAATTCTTCCAGATCGGATTTTATAGTATATTACAGTATAGTTACCAAAGGAAGTTGACCCCTCAATATCTCATTGTGTAAGAGTCTCATTCTTGCTCTGTCACTTTTCTCCTTTTCTATGCCCACTTCCTCAACTCACGTCCTCTCTCTCTCTCTCTCTCCCTCTCTCTCTCTCTCTCTCTCTCTCTCTCTCTCTCTCTCTCTCTCTCTCTCTCTCTCTCTCTCTCTCCTCCTTTTCCCCTCTTGTCGTCTTTCAACCCTCCTTCCATTCAGTGTCTGAAATAACCTTTATATTAAGTTTTCACTGTCTGTATTATTACCTGTCATCTTTCTTCCTCCCGGTTGCGGTATCTGGGCGGCGTGGAGGGAGAGAGAGCAGGTTCAGAGTCTATTAACACATAAATCTTGTGAACTTGCCTCTGCTGCCACCCAATGAAATAGAGACTTAGAAAATGTTTTTTTTTTCTTCTCTCCTCCTTTATTCCTCTGTTTCCGTCTCGTTCCCTCATTCCTGCATCCTCTCACTCTCCCCCGTGTGCCCAGGGCAGTCATCTCAGTTTAATGAGGCCTGATATTGAAATGTAGTTTGAAGGTACGCCCTCAAAGCCTTTTTATTTTTTTAAGCGTGTCTTCAAAGACTTGACCTTCACATATCCTTTCATTTCACCTCTGTCTGAACGATGGTATATTGGAGAAAATATATAAAGCACAAGATTATGTTCCATATTTCACTGGCGCAGAGAGGTGAGATTCTCCAAACTTTATCAGATATCCCCTCCATTATGGATTTTATCCATATCGTTAATAACCACAACTTTTTCCTCCTTCTGTTTGACTTTGAAGTTCAAGGTTTAACATTTCACAAACTACTCAAGACTGTGCCAAGCAAGTTCATTACCAGGAACCAGGGCAGCGTGAGTACATGTTTCAAACAATCTCAACTGGCGCTTGTTCCCAGGTCGCATGCTACCGTCATTCTCTTTGAAAAACCTGCCGCAGAATCCGTTGTTGCCAGATGGTGCTGGTGCGGTGGCAGGCAGGTGAACAGAAAGGGGCTGGCTCTCTCGCCTAGAGAGTCGGTGTTATCAGACGAGACGAACAGAGCCGCCCCAGCGTGCTGGTCTTATCAACCTGCTGAAGCCTCCTGTCACCGGCCTCCTCACTTCCGCTCGGAAGCGTCCTCGTTTGTTTGGATCTGATTGTGTGTATTCACTCTCCTCCCCGTGCCTGATAACAACAACACGAGAGACACTCCCTCCCTTTTCCCAGCGGCTGCCTCTTCATCTTGAAGTCTCCAAAGCAAACACCATTTTTGTTCTCTGAAGATTGTCTATTGTGAGGCTGCGGTGTGTTCAGGAGGACGCCGTCAGAATGATCCGCAGCTCGATCTGATAGGCTGTCAGTGAAGGGGAAGCGAGCAGGCTGTATCAGGGAAGAGTACAGCTAGTTTTCTCTCTATCTCAACCATGCCTGGGCCACACACAACCGCTGTCAGGGCTTTATCACACACACACACGCACGCACACACAACCGCTGTCAGGGCTTTATCACACACACACACACGCACACGCACACGCACACGAACACACAGCCAGCTCCTCGGAGCCCACCCTTCCAGATCCTCCTGGCGGGGATGAGTAATGGACCCCTCAGCACGGGAGGAGGGGGAGGGAGGGGGGGGGGAGGGGGGGGGGGGGGTAGGAGGAGGGGGGGGGAGGGAGGAGGGGGGGGAGGGAGGAGGTGGGAGGGAGGGGGGAGGGGGGGGGAGGGAGGGGAGGGAGGAGGTGGGAGGGAGGGGGGGGAGGGAGGGGAGGGAGGAGGTGGGAGGGAGGGGGGGGGGGAGGAGGTGGGAGAGGGGGAGGAGGTGGGAGGTGGAGGGAGGAGGTGGAAGGTAAAGGGAGGTAGAGGGAGGAGATGGGAGGTAGAGAGAGGAGGAAGACTGGTGGAGGAGATAGAGACTAGAGGAGGAAGAGGGTTGAAGAGGTGGAAAATGAAGGAAGATGTGGAGAAAGAGTGAGGAGGAGGAAGAGCAGGAGGAGGAAGAGCAGGAGGAGGAAGAGCAGGAGGAAGAGGAGGGTGCAGAACACAGCCTTGTTCTGAGGAATGTGTGAGACGCTCACTGGCCCTCCAGGGAAACAGGTACTTACACGTTACAGTTCCATCTCCAGGAGGGGAGGTGTGTGTGTGCGTTCCTATCAGTGTCCCTGCCTGCCTGCCTGCCTGCCTGCCTGCCTGCCTGCCTGCCTGCCTGCCTGCCTGCCTGCCTGCCTGCCTGCCTGCCTGCCTGCCTGCCTGGCGGTGATATATATATATACATATACCAGGGTGTGTTGATGAGAGTTGGCTAATGAAGACCACAGAGATGTGGCATCAGGAGAAGGCCAGAGGGTTCTGAACTAGCTTCACTTTAACCTCAATAAGGAGCACCACCGAGAAGAATATCATGGAGAATACAGAATCCACTCCGATTAGAACTTTTTGTTTTTTATTCTTTTCAATCGTTTTGAGGCAGATAAAGAAAGATAGGAGAAGCTGTGACACTGAAGTGGTTCGAAATTCATGTTTCCAGATTTCCCAAGACTGACCAGAGGTGTGTGTTTAGGGAGGAGGGGGGGAGGGGGGCATCAGAGTGTTGGTTAGTGTTGAGATAAGGAATGCAATTACTGAGGTGGTGATTCTGAGAGTGGTTGTCCAAGTGTAAAGACCCCCCCCCCAAAGCCTGCACTTCCTCATCACCAGGAGAGGAAGAGGGGGAGAGATGAACAAGTGAGTGAGAGAGAGTGAGAGAGACGGAGGGAGGGGGGGTGAGAGAGAAAGAGGGAGGGGAGGTGAGAGACAGACAGAGGGAGGGGGGTGAAAGAGACGGAGGGAGGTGTGGTGAGAGACAGACAGACAGACAGACAGAGGGAGGTGTGGTGAGAGACAGACAGACAGACAGACAGACAGACAGACAGACAGACAGACAGACAGAGGGAGGTGTGGTGAGAGACAGACAGACAGACAGACAGACAGACAGACAGACAGACAGACAGACAGACAGACAGACAGAGGGAGGTGTAGTGAGAGACAGAGACTGATGTTGCAGCAGAGTTCATCACCAGCTTCTGCTGAATCCTACAGCTCTGATCCTCATCAGAGTTCAAAGCAGCTCATAGCTCATCAGCCGGGGCAGGCCTAATTATTTCAGCCTGAAGACGAGGCAGTTAGGAGCGCGTTCTGTGAGGAGCGCGTTCTGTGAGGAGCGCGTTCTGTGAGGGTGCTCGGTGACACAGCTGGACGTTAGACCTCAATTAGCTGTCCAGGGCTGCTCCCCCCCACAAAGCAATCAAATAGTTCACCTCCACCTGGTTCTCCATCAGTAATCGTTATCATATTTATCATAATAATGTTGATCATAAGAATGTTATTAATGATAATGTCAATAACATAACCAATAATGAATTGATGTTAATAATAATAGCCAATACCAAAAAAAAGATTATAATGTTAATTTCACTAATGATAATTCAGCAGGTGCTTTCAGCCAAAGTACAGAATAGATACAGAGGACCCAAGATACCAGTACAGATACCAGAACAGATACCAGGACAGACCAGGTTGACGTGAAGAAAGAGACACGGGTTTGATGTCAATAATTTATAGTTTGTACATTCACACACTAATGGCCGATCCTCACTACCACTCGGATGTTGAGAGTGAGAATCTGTCCATTGTGCTTTATTGAACCGACAGGAATGAAACCCTCCAAAGCTCAGGTTGAATATGAGCAGTGCCTCACCCAGAGTGCTGTGTTCATGTAAACCCTCCAAAGCTCAGGTTGAATATGAGCAGTGCCTCACTCAGAGTGCTGTGTTCATGTAAACCCTCCAAAGCTCAGGTTGAATATGAGCAGTGCCTCACCCAGAGTGCTGTGTTCATGTAAACCCTCCAAAGCTCAGGTTGAATATGAGCAGTGCCTCACCCAGAGTGCTGTGTTCATGTAAACCCTCCAAAGCTCAGGTTGAATATGAGCAGTGCCTCACCCAGAGTGCTGTGTTCATGTAAACCCTCCAAAGCTCAGGTTGAATATGAGCAGTGCCTCACCCAGAGTGCTGTGTTCATGTAAACCCTCTGCCGGCTGCCATCTCACACCCAGACTGAAATCGAGTCATCATTAGTGCCTGCTCTCCACCTTGGTGTTCAGATCAGAAACATTTCACATGATGAACGCAAGGAATTATCCAAGCTTGAGTAGCAGGTGGTCAACTCAGTGACTTTGAATTTCACTTTGAGAAAAGTCTCATTGAGAGGTGGTTTAATTTCACCACTTTTTTGTTGGGGGGGGGGAGGGGCGGGGGGAGCTGCATGTTTTGTCTGATTTATGCTAATTGGAGATGTGTTTGTGACGATGCATTCTCCTTGTTCACAAAAGGGGGATGAGTGGTGTGTTTTTATAGAGAACAAAACAGCAAGCTGTATCGACAGCTGTGGGCAGTGGGTACACTTCTGCCGCTGATAAAACCGGATGGCTAAACCGGATTTTGGAGAGGATAGGATTGCTAGTTGTCATTATGGACCTGAGCTCTGTTACACTGATACTCAGACAAGGTTTATTTTGATACAAAGGTAGCACACCTGTTCCAGCACTGCAGGTCTGCTGTGCTGCATCATGCAAAACACCTGCGGGCGTTTATTTTCATTTGTCTTTTGAGGCTATTCACAGACCATAACTCGCCGCATTTGTTTTTTACCCTTCTGTTTCATTGATTTCAGATTATTTCTAGTAAAATGCCAACACAGCAGCTGTATACAGTTTATGGGTCGATGTAATTACAGTCCATTATTTGATCAGTAATGTTTAGTTTTACAATGTGCCAATAAGCAACAGCATAGTTTTTATTTTCATGTCAGATATGGGGTTCAGGTTGGATTTAGAGAGATGGCTTTGTGAGATCCACCCTGTCGATTAGACCCAGCAGGAGGTCTCCTCTGGCCATCCAGACAGGATGTGGAGATCCCCCAGACAGGATGTGGAGATCCCCCAGACAGGATGTGGAGATCCCCCAGACAGGATGTGGAGATCCCCCAGACAGGATGTGGAGATCCCCCAGACAGGATGTGGAGATCCCTCAGACAGGATGTGGAGATCCCCCAGACAGGATGTGGAGATCCCCCAGACAGGATGTGGAGATCCTCTAGACAGGATGTGGAGATCCCTCAGACAGGATGTGGAGATCCCTCAGACAGGATGTGGAGATCCCCCAGACAGGATGTGGAGATCCCCCAGACAGGATGTGGAGATCCCCTTAACATCCCCTCAAGCTCGGTCTCTCCACGACTTCAAATTCAACCGATACCCACACTGATGAAACACAAACACATAACCAAGGTGACCATTAGTGTTGAGCGCACTACTCAGCCAAGGTGACCATTAGTGTTGAGCGCACTACTCAGCCAAGGTGACCATTAGTGTTGAGCGCACTACTCAGCCAAGGTGACCATTAGTGTTGAGCGCACTACTCAGCCAAGGTGACCATTAGTGTTGAGCGCACTACTCAGCCAAGGTGACCATTAGTGTTGAGGGCACTACTCAGCCAAGGTGACCATTAGTGTTGAGCGCACTACTCAGCCAAGGTGACCATTAGTGTTGAGCGCACTACTCAGCCAAGGTGACCATTAGTGTTGAGCGCACTACTCAGCCAAGGTGACCATTAGTGTTGAGCGCACTACTCAGCCAAGGTGACCATTAGTGTTGAGCGCACTACTCAGCCAAGGTGACCATTAGTGTTGAGTGCACTACTCAGCCAAGGTGACCATTAGTGTTGAGCGCACTACTCAGCCAAGGTGACCATTAGTGTTGAGCGCACTACTCAGCCAAGGTGACCATTAGTGTTGAGCGCACTACTCAGCCAAGGTGACCATTAGTGTTGAGCGCACTACTCAGCCAAGGTGACCATTAGTGTTGAGCGCACTACTCAGCCAAGGTGACCATTAGTGTTGAGCGCACTACTCAGCCAAGGTGACCATTAGTGTTGAGCGCACTACTCAGCCAAGGTGACCATTAGTGTTGAGCGCACTACTCAGCCAAGGTGACCATTAGTGTTGAGCGCACTACTCAGCCAAGGTGACCATTAGTGTTGAGCGCACTACTCAGCCAAGGTGACCATTAGTGTTGAGCGCACTACTCAGCCAAGGTGACCATTAGTGTTGAGCGCACGACTCAGCCAAGGTGACCATTAGTGTTGAGCGCACTACTCAGCCAAGGTGACCATTAGTGTTGAGCGCACTACTCAGCCAAGGTGACCATTAGTGTTGAGCGCACTACTCAGCCAAGGTGACCATTAGTGTTGAGCGCACTACTCAGCCAAGGTGAAATACATCATTTCGCCAGGTTTATCAGACGCACTATTGAAAATGCATTATTCACAAGGAAGAGATTATGTTGTGTCTCGGAGTCGAATGAATGCCGTGATAATGTACTGTAGAAAACACATTAGGGACGCAATATCTCATGACTTGTGCAGGAGGCTTGTAAAAAGCCTCCCTCCCCCTCCCTCCCCTCCCCTGCTGGTCTATTATTGGAGCCCCTACCAAGAACTGAAGTGGAAGCATGATAATGAATCTGTGGAAGAACCCAGGCTTTCCTTCTAATCATCTCAATTAGTGGAGGTTCTGTAGGAGGAACAAGAAATGAATCCTGAGTGTTCTATAAATCTCATCTCCGGTTGTCGTTGCATTTGATCTTGTCAGATGGGCCTACCAGGGTGTACAATACATGCACGGGCCAATGGGCTATTATTAGCGATAAGGGTATTAGGTTTTGCACCACGAAAGGAAGATCTGAGGTTGGTGGGACTGACGATAATGTGACCCTACAAAACGTATTCCCTCTGCTGAAACTCAGCCAAGCTAATAGTGGTGAAATTGCCATGTATCAACAGCTAATTGTCCTCCCTTTCTGGCAAAGACAACTTATTGTTTCTATTTGCGGAGTGTTTCCTCCACAGGCAAAGTCCCGATTACCTTGGATGCCTTGTAACAAGGCTAGAAGGTCTCCTGATGATTCTGTGCGCTGGTGGAAATGCTGTGCCTGTAAGTCTCCTTACCGCTCTCTCGCTGAAAGATTAGTTTGAAGTGTGCATACCATGTAAGCTGAGGTCTTGCAGCATTGCAGACCCGAAGAATCATTTCACTGGCTCTATTTACAAACCTACAATAAGCAACTGGGAGAAGAGAATACAAAAAACTAAATATTTTGTTTGTTTTAAACTAGCTGTGCTAGTTTTTGCTTCATTGACAAGTATGTGATGAGGATTGTACTGTGCTCTGCTTTAATCTAAAGTTTTAGGCTTCTCTGTTCTCTTCTTCTACCCTCTCTTTGTGGGCAACAAAAAGGATTCCTGGCGAATGCGCTTCGTGTCTATAGTGTCTTTTTGTAGATGTAAGGTCCAGTTACCAGCGTGACACTAAAACAGGTGTATAATGGTTACTTTTTACTTAAGTATATGTCAGAGTCCACACTTCTTCACTTTAACCCGAGTAAAAAAGTGTAGTCAGTACTTCAACTTTTACCAGAGTCTTTTTAGACATGAGTATTTGTACTTCTACTTGAGTGAAGGATGTGTGTGCTTGTGCCACCTCTGGTGAGGCCCAGAGAGACAGGGGTCTTAGCCAGCCGCTCTTTGGGCCGGCTTGGTGAGGCCCAGAGAGACCAGGGGTCTTAGCCAGCCGCTCTTTGGGCCGGCTTGGTGAGGCCCAGAGATAAGCTCCTCCAGGACCCATTAAAGCTCCACACTGGGTCTCTCAGAGGGATGAGAGTTTAGGGTGGACCAGGGCCAGGGAATCCATGGTTTTAACTAGGTCCAGAGAGATCCTGGTTTGGCCCTGTAAAAGGCAGACATCAAATCAGCAGGGATTTGGGTCGAATCTCCGCTACGCTGTAGAGACAGGGAAGAGCTGATGTATGTCGTGACAAGGGTGATAGTGGTTCAGAGTGGCCAGGCATTTATATTCTTGTTATTGATTTATACCGTTAGTTAGGGGTTGGATGGAGTAAAAGGCTTAAAAATGGTGTGCTTTCTACAAATGTGTAAGCTAACACCGTCAGGGTGTGGCACCTGCTGTTAATCACGGAGTAACTGCGCACCTTGCCCACCGAACATACAGTATGCTAACCACATCGCTCGTTATTATTAGCATGCGAGGTGCGCTAAGCTAGCTATTAGCATGAGGAGTCTTCTCAGCATGCTAATGCCATGGATATGTGTTCCGTGTGCCGCTTGCCAGTAAGCTGGTTATCACAAACAGCTGGCTGGCCAGGCATCCACACATCACAGCTGGCCCGTGGCGTGGCAATCAGTCACCATCGGCCTAGAGAGGAGTCGTTGCTCTGTGCTCGGCTAGTTATGCCTGGTTCCCTTGACGCTGGCGGAGCAAGGCCTAGCCCCTCACCCTGACCCTGGGATATTTAACCCATGACTGCCTCTCTGGATGATGCAGAGACCAGCCATTCATCATGGCTCAGGAACTAGACCGGAGGGAGGAGGGAGGAGAGGGGAGGGGAGGAAGGTGTGAGGGGGAGGGAGGGAGGGGGGGGGGGGGGAGGGGAGGGAGGGGGGGAGAGGGAGGGGGAGGAGGAAGGGGGGTGAAAAGGGGCTGGCTCGGTGGAGAGGAGTTAGTGAGAGTGTGGTTGAGTGTTCAAGAGAGTTAGAAAGCAAAGGGAAGAGATGACCAGAGAAAATCCCCATAAATAACGGATTGAGAGAGAAAAAGGGATTGCTGGCGAGTGTGTGTGGGAGTTGTGTGCGCCCGTGCATTCTGGTTCCCTGCAGGCCTTACCCAAGCATTGGCCAGGCGCATACTGTGCTGTCATCACTGCGTTAGCACAAAACCCCTCACACCAGCTAAGTCTGCGATTCACTCTTCACAAACCTGTCGTTTCATTATGTTTTTAACCGCCCCTCTCAGCCTCAACCCTCTCTCTTCTCTTTCTTCTTTTTTCCATCCTTTTGTTCTTATATTCTTTCTTTACTCTTCCTTCATCTATCTATCTCTTTCCTCTTCATCTTCTCCCTCTTCCCATCTCTGTGCTTACTGTAATGGGATGACAGTGTATATTCTCGCTCTGTGTGTGATTAATGGAATGTTCTGGGCCCTCCAGGGTCTCCACGGTTTCCACTGCAAGCCAGGACAGTCTGAAAGACACTTCACTCAGGAAGGTGCAATTACCTCTGCTTTTAGACCTCCAGTCTTCCACCCCCCCCCCACCCCGCAAATCCTTCTTTTTCGTTCGCTTCGTCAATCGTCTCCAACGTAGCATAGCCACATAGCTTCGAGATAAAGACCTGAACCGCCGAGTCCATCGACAGGCTGGTTGTTCTTCAACAGAAAGCTGGGCAGAGATGCTGCAAATGATGTGACCACTACTCCTTGTTCGGACACACATGCTCTGCATATTGATTGCGTGAGGTTTTGTGTCTCCAGCGGAGCAGACGCTGCAGGGACTGAGGTAATGTCCTCATGAGAGATAGCCTTGAGGATATGCAAGCACTTCGTGAAAGATGGTGTGGTGTTGTCTGTGGAGGAATGGATCCCTGTGCTGTTCCTCTGTAGGTGGGCAGGATGGAGGATCTGCATGCTACATGCACCTGAATAATAACCTCAAACAACACGCACACACCGGACACATACCCCCTTCCCCACATAGTACTCCAAGGACACACATATACTGATACATGTATACACACCCACACACGCGTGAAACACACACACCCACAGTCTACAGTACATTAACTCCCAGTGGTACCCACATTACTCAGGTGACCCCAGGGATACACCCCTGCCTCTCACACACACACACACACACACACTCACACAGACATACTCCCCCAGATACACACACACCCCACACACACACACACACACACCCCACACACAGACCCCCCCCACACACCCCACACACACACAGACACACTCCACAAACACACACATACACACATTCATACACACACACACACACCTGACTCAACAGCTTCCAAACGGGGTTAAGGGAGCACCCTCTCTGGGACCCTGTTCCCATGGTAATGCGGGGGCAGGAATGTACCTGTTTGTACTGACAGTCCTTAATGCCAGCGTAAGGATGCATGCTTAGTTAAAAGTCCTAGTGCTGTTATTGCTAAATATCAGCACACATAGAATACCTCTCGAATTACGTGGTTGGAAGTATTTGTTGTATAATAAAGTGTTAATCTAGCAGATGCTTTTATCTAAGGTGATGCACAGGTGGTTTTTGACCTGATTAGATCTCTTGATCTGCAGTCAAATGCTCTACCACTGACCTATACTTACCCCTATCAAGTAGAAAATGACCCTAATGACCCTCCATCCCCCAAAACAAACTCAAGCATAGTTATCAGACTGTAGTTGTCATTCGTCGGACACCATGCTCGCTGTTCTCTGTTCACCATGTCGGTTAGGCATCATGCAAGCTAACCCCGAGTGCGTGAAGATCCCCTGAGTGTGCAGATCGTACCTCCACGCGGTGTGGGGTCTGTGGTTCTGTGGTGTCCTCTGTGGTGTGGGGTCTGTGGTCGGTGGTGTGGGGGTCTGTGGTGTGGGGTCTGTGGTTGGTGGTGTGGGGGTCTGTGGTGTGGGGTCTGTGGTGTGTGGGGTCCTGTGGTGTGTGGGGGTCTGTGGTGTGTGGGGGTCAGTGGTGTGTGGGGTCGGTGGTGTGTGGGGTCGGTGGTGCGTGGGGGTCTGTGGTGTGTGGGGTCGGTGCTGTGTGGGGTCGGTGCTGTGTGGGGTCGGTGCTGTGTGGTGTGGGGTCGGTGGTCTGTGGTGTGGGGTCGGTGCTGTGTGGTGTGTGGGGTCGGTGGTCTGGTGGTGTGGGGTCGGTGGTGTGGGGTCTGTGGTGTGGGGTCTGCGCCCAGCGTTGTGTTCACAGCGATATAGATGCAAATCGAAGCGGTTAGTGGAACCCTCTCCAGCTGGGCAGAGCCGTGAAAGGGTTCCACTTGTTATTCACTGACTAATGATTTCGCTTTCTCTTCATCCTGTAGATTCATCTTTTTGTGTAAAGTCAGCACCCCTGCAATCTGTGAGGGTGCATGTGTGTGTGTGTGCTTGTTAGTGTGTAGGTGTCTAACGGTGTGTGTGTGCTTGTTAGTGTGTAACGGTGTGTGTGTGCTTGTTAGTGTGTAGGTGTGTATGGGCGTGTGTGTGCTTGTTAGTGCGAAGGTGTCTAACGGTGTATGTGTGTGCTTGTTAGTGTGTAGGTGTGTGTGTGTGTGTGTGTGTGTGTGTGTGTGTGTGTGTGAAGATACACTCCTACCACTGAGGGAGTGGGAACAACAAAAACTGAAATCTGAAGCGTTTGAAACGTCATCTCACCCAAGCTCAAATTAGACCGGATCTTTACATTAACAAGCCTCTCACTTTTGTCTGTCACAACCTCATTCTGTCAGACGTGATGTTTTAAGACCGGAGTCTGTGGTGGGGATGAAACAGGAAGCTGGCGGATGAAACAGGAAGTAGGTGGATGACAGACGCCAGCTGGTAAAGGCTTCCGGCCGTGACATTCACAGAGACACGTCTGCGTCTCGAAAGGTCACCGTTCGAGCGGAAGGTCAAGTTCCGGAAAAGGTCAGCGCTTCTTCGAAGGGGGTTGTAAACAAACCGCCAGACGGTGTAAACAACCGAGATAGGTGATCTAATCTTCACAGGAGAAAGGTCTGTGTGCTTGTTTGGTGGCCTGCTCTGTCGGTGCCCAGGCGTGGGGCACACGTGACGAGCATACGGTCTGTGTCACTCCTGTTCTTTGGTGAACGTGTGTGTGAAGGATGGAAGGTCGAGCTGGTGTGTCAGGGAAGGCCCAAAGCTTTGAGGTCAGGCCTGCGCTTGTTGTTTTTTGACGTGACATTCACCCAGGAACACCCTTCACACCGGACCACTGCAGACTGCGTACTGCTTAGATGTAAAGGTTTTGGGAACGTCTCGAAAGGTTAGGAACCTAACAGACGTGTTGTAGCCTG